>NW_016690183.1:5277327-5566260 GCF_001604755.1 Lepidothrix coronata
TTTGAAAAAAAAGGTTTTTTTTTTTTTTTTTTTTTTTTTTTTTTTTTTTTTTTTTTTTTTTTTTTTTTTTTGTTTTTTTTTTTTTTTTTTTTTTAATAGCAAGGATCCTTTAGACAGGTAATGTATTACATTAGAGTAGAATGGTATTTTCTTCTGTAATGCTTTCCTCTTCGTAATGGAAGACAATGCTTTCCTCTTCATAATGAAATTTTTTTCAAGTCTTCTGGTAAGTTGGCCCCACAGTTATTTATAAATTTTAGTTATTCTTACAGACTTAAAATTTTCTGGATATTTTCTTATGTTTGACATGGCTCCTTGCAGAATAGAACTGACAGAGCATTGGGAATCATCTATTACTCTATGAAGAAAATGTGTCAAAGTCTTACTCCTGATAGGAACCATCATCTAATTTCAGATTTAATTGTTCTCCTATATCACCTCTTTCTTTCAGGAAATCAGATAGCAGAAGAGTTGGAAATCTCTTTGATTTCATGATCTTAAAGGTCCTTTTCAATCTAAATGATTCTATGAAATGAGTGGGAAGGTCTATTGAAGGCTTATTCAACTATATTGGTCCCAGTCAAAAAATGCCTGTTCTGCCTTTGTCCTATCCTGATCTGCAAGGCCCGATCTTCTGCTTTCTCAAAAATGGGTCAGGTTTTGTGTGACTCCAAGAATCTTTAACTAGGAGAAAGCTGCTTTCTCTCACCACTCTCTAGACTTGTTATTTCTACTAGATAGAAATCGGAGGAGTGTGGTAGCTTCCAGAATAGTAGCTTCTCTGGCTCTTGACCTGTGTATCCATACAAGCTTCTGCTACATGTCCACAGATATAAAAGCTCCTTTCCAGTAAGGCAGTATGTAATTTAAATGGAGAATTACTATAATTGGGCCAAGGCCAAAATTAAAATTCTTGTTATCTAATTAATAAAGTTTTGAATAGCTTCACCCTGTATGTCGTACAAAACTCCGATGATGAAATTATTTGTAACAAGAAGAGCAACATGATTCTTAAATCAGATTAATAACTGTATCAGGAGCATTAAAATCAACTCTAGGAGTTGAAAGCAACATTTAGAGTAAAGCTTCTATGCTGTATGTACTCTGGCATTAGTGTCACATGGGTCAGGAAAAACACAAAATATGGATTCATACATGCAAGCATTTCTTTCCCAGCAGGATCCAGAAATGGCTTTTCTGGATCAGAGACGGAGCAGTCTTCTACAATGAATTACTATTCCTCACTTTTTCTATGGGGAAACCAGCATCCTTTACCTTTCTTTCCCGTTTGAAGATTGCAGCATGACTGCTGGGGTACCTTTAGAGCAATAAACACATACTGATTATAAAATTAATGGTGACCTAGCTATTTACTAACATGGAGCTGCTGTGTGTCTATTCCCATCCTGCAGCCTCTAGCTAGATTGACTAGCAAATTGACTAGAACTTCTCTTGCAAACCTTTCAGCTTGCTCTTAACAAGCGTAAGAAATAAGTGCAACAATTTCATTAGGGAAAAGAGTCAAACAGGGTGAAAAATAGGTTTAATGAGGGATGTTTTTGTATGATTTGAAAACACATTGTAGTACCTCAATCTCAAGAGGTAGCGATTCAAGGGACATTGCCAATTAAAATTTAGCTTAACAAAGAAATAAAATTAATTCAATTTTAAGATTTCTAAAGCAACAATTAAAAGCTCCATGAGTTTCAGAAAACTCTTTTTCCTGTCAGAATCTGTGTTATTCTACCACTAACCATTTTAATTTCCAGAGAATCTAAAATTAGGTAAATAAATGAAGGAGACCATCCTAAGATTGCTACTTAACCTGAGAAGAATACTTGAGTGAAAGAGAACACCCTGAACAGTGATATTTTCTCTAACTTTCCAAATTAAATTGTTAATTACAGTTCAGTACTATTAATAAAATGAGTATAATTAAGCATTGGTTAGTTAAGGAGCTATGTTATTTTTAACTAGAAATTGTTCCTTGATAACTGCAACTTGGACAATATATGTAAAGATGAGTATCACTGGAAAAATAAAATGCCCCAAATCACACTATTATTGAGAAAAGGGAGAAGAAAAGAACTTTCTTTTTCTGTTACAGAGATTTTAATAAGGAGAATAAATACTATTCTAGTTGAAGAAAAGTGGAGACTTTTTTGGGTGATAATATTCATATTAAGTGAGATGAGCTGGGGATATATCAGCTTTTTGCTCTAAGATGGGGAGGAATACAGAAGATTATAGTAAGTTAAATATGAGTAATATGAGTAAGAGAAGCAAATATGTAATGCAGTAAATAGAAGTTCAAGATCAAAGTAGTGAATGGAGTTTAATGATCATGTATCAGCAGTTTTGTTTGTTTTGCTTATAAGCATCCATCTAAAGATGTGGCTGTGAAGAAAATGATCAGATTTTTCTCTGTAACTTTTCTAAGCAAGGGACAGCCAGCAGGTAGCAATGGTCAGGGGCTAGCAAGGGATGAAAGGTTGATTTAAAGTAATTTGCATAAACCAGACTGTGGATAGATTGGAACGGAAATATCAGCACATTAGTGACAGCAGATAAAACAATGTTTAAAGAAGAAAGAATCAAAGAAGATTGTCTGTGAGAAATATTTATGGGAAAAAAATTAATACTTCTAGAAGCAATAAAATGAAGGAAGAAGGACTACTTCATAAGAGGACCAAGAGGGAAGGTAATCCTAAATTGTACTGGCATTTGAAAAAAAAAAAAATCCAATCGTTTCCCAGTAGAGTGTTTTTAATGCATTCCTCACTCAAAAATATAGCTAAGTTACATATTAGAATGACTTTATATAAGTTTATGATTGTGCTCTATCTTGATTATAAAAATCATAAAGCTACAATTTGAATAATTTTTTACTGTAGTCTTTAGAATAATGTTATTAGAACACTGTAAATTTTATGTTTATTAGAATTTTTGTGTTTGCTCTCAAAAAAATTCATTGTGTACGTCCCAAACAGAAGTCTGCACAAGATTGGGATTGGGGTGTGGGAGGGGAGGGAGGGACATGGGAGGAAGGGAAGAAACAGGATTTATTTCATATTTTGAAGAAAATCAGAAAATTGATTTCAAGTACTTCTAAGCTAGGAAAAAAAAAAGTCCATGTAAAGTAACTTCAAACTAAGGGCAAAATAAAAAGCAAACCAGAGGATTTTACTTTTTCTCTGAACTAAAATTTAAAAAGTAATTACATTCAGAGCAACAATGTTTATGGTGCAGTAAGTACAAAATTTAGACCAGTGGCTAAATCAGTATATTATAAAGCTCTATTATCACTCAAATCCTGCATTAAGGAAAAAAGCAATTTGTTCTCTTATTTTTAGGCTTCTGCCTAGGGCATGTTTGACACAAAACCCATACAGTTTCCTCTAAAAGCTCTTTGATTACTAAATAGTTTTGCTTAGAAACTGCACCTTTACCCTTAAAGTGCAAAGGCAAAGCTTTTAACATGGTGGTAAATGTTCTTCTGTACTTCCTACAGCACTGCAGATAAGAAAAAAGTAAAAGTTTTGGCTTTTAAAAGAGGGCGTGTTACTAGAACTGTAATTTGCATTTGCAAATCTACATGATTTTTACTATTAAATTAAGCCCAACAACCAGTTTAAGTCACAAGGGAGTGGTAGATCTGAGCAGTAGCGTAGCAGATGCAACTGAATTACAGAAGGTATAAGCCACCCTTAAGGGAGATACACAGCAGGGAGGACCACTTGCAGCACAAAGCTGTCAGGGAAATCTCATAGAAAACAGGCAAGTCTGGAAATACCAGTGCTAGTTGGACAAGAAATAGATGACAACTTATATGAGTATCTGCAAGAGATGTGTGCAAAATTTGTCAGTACGTGTCTGGTATATACAGGTATATTTGAATAAGGGGATTGCAATTCCTTAGTTCTCTCATAACCAGAACTTCGAAATTCTGAAGCATTATATCCCTGTTATGTTCCCATGCCTCTTACTTAAAGCATATTAACCCTTTTTACAAAGTTCACCTTGCTGGTTTTATGCATTCTTAGACTTTTCTGCTTTGCATATGAAAAGCTTAAACTTTTGTGTGGCTGTCAGTCGGTGGAAGGACCTGTGTTACACTGCAAAGTGTAATCTGACCTATAACACCTTCCAAAAAGCAAATGCTGAGCATCAAGCCCACAGACATCTAGTTCAGGAGAACAGATCCTGACAAAAGATGTGTACACAATTCCTTGCCTCAATGTATCCACTCCAGTGTTGTGGGTCCTCTCTGGAATGGACTTGTAGGAGGGCAGAAGGGGAGGAGAAGACTGCTGGGCCTGCAGCAGTCACAGTAATTACTCTAGGATTTTTTTCTGGGGAGGCCATTGGGAAATATAGGAACAATCCCTTCGTTCACCAAGGGATTTTGCAGACTAGGCCACTTACTGTACACTGGAATTACAATTTATTATATGTTTTATAAAAGCAATAGTTTTTAATCATACATAATTCACTGCAGAACAGGCACAGAAAGCAATTGAAGGTCTGGAGATAATCTGAAGTTTAAAAATGTCCATTTTAGAGTAAGTTTTTCAAGGAAACAAACCTTCCCTTAACCCATCATTTAAGCGATTTATTTAGTCTTCATGTAGACTAAAAATTTTGGCAGTATCTAATCCGTCTGCTTATAGAGAAAGTCATTGTTCATTTACCACCTGACAGAGAGAGCTACCCCAGGGGTTAACTACAGGTTCTGATACTGTCTGAGGGAGGCGGCAGCAGTTTGTGTTATTTCAGTTTTTATAGTCCTTGCCACTGTGTTTGCAAAGCTCTTTTAAATTCACTGCTAAGAGTCTGTCCAACCATAAGACTGACTATGTTGATGTTTACTGTGGTGTGGGTCTCAGTGATACCTTGCACCAGCAAGTTCCACAGGTTTTCCACCACTTACTTTTTGGAAAAGTATCATTTATTTTTATTAGATTTATGACTTTTTCCCATTTCAGTGGAGACATCTTTTGTCCTCACATGAGGTAGGGTAAATAGTTCCTGATCTACATTTTCTCCCCGCCATCTTTTATCCTTTGACCGTGCTCGTTCTTAGTCACACTTTTCTGTAAACCCTCACAATCTTTTCCATCAGTTTATCAATCTTACTGCACCTTTTTCTGATGTATCTTTCTGAGATGGACTAACCAGAAATGAACAAAGTACTCCAGATGAGGTCAAATTATTGATATATATAACAAGTAAAATCTTAGCCCCACTGAAGTTGCTGTATATCTAAGGGCTGAAGTTTCTCCCAGTGCTGTCACATTTCCTACATTTTTATTCCTTCCATTTTTTGTATATTTAACTTCAGAATTTGGCAATTTAGACTTAATCTAGAATCCTACTGATGTAAGAATCCACTATTAAATTGCCGTTAGTCCTCAGATTAGGAGTATAGCTGTGCGGACAGGATTAGTTCCCTCCCCAAACTACTTTGATGAAAAGGGTCATATTTTTTCTGGATTCACAATTGTTATGGAGGTTAGTATCAAATCTTGATGTTAGTTTTGAATAGCTGAAACTGAGAGCAGCAGCACAGACTTTGAAACAGTGCTGTTTGTGTTCACAATGACCTTTAACTGCAAAATCTACTAAAATACATTATTTAGTATACGAAAGTAAACACACATATGTTTCTGCCTCAGTAAATGACTGTCCACAGTGCAGTATGAGTATGAGGGAAAACAAGTCAGAGTTTTTTTACAGTGTCTGCAGAACAAATCTGTTGACTTCTGTTTCCTCTCCAGAAACATCTAAGAAATGTTCAGATTGTTGCTACCTAATAAATACAGTAAATGAAATGTTAATAAATCACCAGCAATTTAGCCTGACAATAACATGGATTGACCACATTGATTAAATTGATTATGTTTCATATATTTACAATATGTAGACACAAGCCTAATTTATTTTCTGAAGAGTTCAAGGCAGGTATCACGGGTTTTAAAAAAAAAGGCAAAACAAAACAACGGAGTAATGTTTGTGGTTGCTATCTGCAATAATCTAATGCTGACAGAGAGCAGTATTTTATTTAGTAATTAACAGTGTAAAGGGGAGAGAAGCTGTCATGTTGGTTCTTAAGCTGGGGAATGTGATGAAAGATGATATCTGCGATCTCATCCTTTCCACTTGTTTAGGATTGTCAGAATGAGAAATGTCAGCATTATGAAAGCTCAGCTCTGCTCTTGATATGATAAAACCCTTCAAAAGCCAGTCTTTCTCTCCCTCTCCCCCTCCTTTCTCCCTCTCCTGCTCGCACTTGCTTTTTTTATTTATCCTGTTTTGTTAGATGGCAGAAATATAATTCTTTTCTTTCTTCCCATTATAAGCCACCATTTTTGTTTTATTATATGTTTCACAACCCCTAATGCCCCACTGAAAATTACCTTGTTAAATGACAGTGTTTCAAAGCCATGAATCCTTTCCACCATTCCCTCAGAGGTTTGAAACAGTCAACAGACTGTAAAGAATAAATAATAAAAAAGTATTGATTATTTTGATGACTGTGAGATTCAATTAAGTATTAATTTTGCCCTCCAGTGGACCTATCAAGGTATTCAAAGGGGAGGATTCGGCTCAACTAAATGTGTGCTGAGTGCTTCAGCCTTAAATAGGGAGAAAATGTGTTTACCTACAGTATTTGAAGAGAAGTGCATTGATGCACAGAGTCCAATATTTAAGTGCTGTGCAAATTAAGTCCTGGTGACAGTGACATTGTTTTCGGCAATATGAGTATTGACTAAAGAAGTGCATTTGATGACAGCTTAAACTATTTGTATTGATTAACATTTTCATAGATTATCATGTGTCATATCAAATTCACTTTTCAGACATGAATACATTAAAAAACCCATAGGCAAACATCGACCAATGTGAGGACGGGACAGAGGGAACATGCTAGCCAACCTATTTGCTCGCTGGTCACCTGTCCTCTGCATAAGAACCATTTAGGCATGAACTTTGCAATAAATAGCTGCTAGAGAGAGCAACAAGGTCACTTGTTCTTTTTCTTTTTTTCAGTTTTTTTTTACTCTGCTTTCCATACTGTCATGATATTATGCTTATTAGTTTACAAACGGAATAATTGAGTGTGCTTGGAAATAATGCCTGACCCCCAAACGTCCTCAACGAGCAGAAGATAAAACAAATTCAAATCATCAAGAAAAAACTTAAATGTATATATGTATGTGTAATGTTTTATGGGGGATATGATGTCGCAAACACAAGAATAATTGCTAACTGTATGTGTAAGTATCTTCCCTGATTTTATCTTTTAGAAAATGTTTTGTGTGGTTTTTATTTTCAAAAGAAAAATGTGTTTGTGTGTTTATGGACTTTTGGACTATAGTATCCCAGAGACAGGAATAGTTAGAAATCTGTCACTCTGTTGAATGTATGTAATGAAATGGCTATTTTATGCTGTGTATTTTCGTAGATATGGTGGAATACTAAAAACTGTGGTTTTGGTTTTGTTAATGTTGTACAGCTGAGGATGCTTCTTTAAATCACTATGGAGCCCTCACAGGGTGCTCCACTTCCATAGCATTGGAGCATATAGGAATTTCTTTTCTTACTATGTTAAGGACAGGGTGACATACACACACAAAAAGCACATCCCACAATTAAAGCTGTGTTGGTTATGTTGCTTCCTTAGAAGTTTTTCTCCAAAGCATCCTGAATCTCTCACATGCTAGTTGAGCTTTAATAGGGTGGGGAGTAATGGAAAACTCATTGGATCTGTAATAGCTCTTCACTTGACTGCAGCCAGCAATAACAGCAGGAGCAGCCAGAGATAAGAGAGAGAGAGAGAGAGAGAGAGAGAGAGAGAGAGAGAGAGAGAGAGAGAGAGAGTGTATGTGTGTGTGTGTGTGTGTAAGAGAGGGAGAGACAGTACACGTACACCAAAGCTGCCACTTTTTTTTCCCCCTCACTCTTTTTTTTCCCCCATCCTAGGATCCAATGATAGCTGGACAAGTCAGTAAGCCCTTGCTGTCACTGCGGAGTGAAATGAATGCAGAGTTGAGAGGTGAGGACAAGGCAGCTACTTCAGACAACGAGCTGAATGAGCCCTTGCTTGCGCCTGTGGAATCAAATGACAGCGAGGACACTCCCAGCAAGCTCTTCGGTAAGTCTGTCTAGGTATTTCATTTCACTGCTACCATGTTGTCCGGAAGAGCAATCTCCCCCTGTTCTTTTTTTTTTTTTCTGTTCGCTCAATTTTCTTGTAAGTAGGAAGGAGTAGCTTGGAGCATGCAAGCATACAGCCCTCTGCTCCCTTTGCAACTGGTCACCAGAATGACAGCATCAGTCCTGAAAACTTTTGTTAACAACGAACATATTTTATGCAAGTTGCAGATGTTTTGTCTTTTTTTCAGATCCATGGACTCTAATGTAAAATAAGAGATGGGGATCATTTTCTTCAAGTACTTAATTAACATTTATTGCATCAGGTGCTGGTGTGTCTCACATGCTACCAGCTCTTTTGAGGCTGGATTAAACCGTAAAGTTATAATTTTAAATGGTAAAAATAAAACTGACTGAAGATAAACTAAACATTCTCATAGAAAACACTTTGTACTGAATAAACAAAGACTAGCAATGGTATTGCATGTAGAGCTAAGGTTTTTGGAATTTAAATTAGAAATTAAATATTTCTTCTCAACTCCGTGGAACGAGAAATTACCTTTTCAATTTTTATTTATTTTTGAATATTCTGAATTGTGCCAGATAAGTGTAACCTTTCACAATCAAAACAAAGCAGCTAGAGTGGCACTCCAACACAGACATCTGTCATTCAAACAGATGACACCCTGTAAACCAACTCAAGCAACTCTGATCTCTAATCAGAAAAGGGAGCAGAGCTGTTGAGGTGCTTGCTTGAGTGATAGATGTTGATAGATGCCTGAGCTGGAGCAGCACTGTAAGGCACATTGTGACATTTTGGGTTTAGAGGGACTGCACTCCTGAAAGAGTCCTTTTAATTATTTCCATTTGTGACCTGAGACAAACATTAATAGAAATGGAGCTTTTCCTTATTTTTCATTATTCTATAGGTGGAAGTTGAAGGCAAAACGATCTTGTTTAAAGGGAATGCAGCTTTAAGGGAGTGAGAGTGAGAGCCCATTTTCTAAGGTTCAAGTTTTGATTTCATAATCTGTAAGGAAATCTGTAAGAGTGTTCAGATTTCAGTATTCCAGCTACAGTGACAGCTGTAAGATTTTTTTTAAAACAAAGGAATACCTGCAATTTTATATTAAAATGTTCTTTACCCATTACTGATAGATACAGCACAAAATGTTTGACCAAATAGCTTCAGTACAGATACGGGAAAATCATAATAATTAAAAATCCTAGAATTTAATTTCTCAATTGCAGTGATGACCATTACTGAATATCACATCCATTTTAAGCACCCTCTTAGTAATCATTGTTTCCATGGAAAGCATAATTTCCATTATCAGTTTGAATGTTCAAAAAGCATATAATAATTGTTTTAACCTATTTCATCCAGGAAAGAATTGTAATGTGTAAAATTCAGAGGACTATTAGTTGTCTAGAATAGTATAAATATCTTCAGCTCTGTATATATTTTATTTACTCAAATGTTTAGGATGCATCTATTAAATATAGCAAGGCATATACAAAACAAAAAATGGGCTTTTGATTTGGGAAGAGTGAAAATGTCTGTTTGCTGTTTTTAGATCAGGCAAGTCTTCTAATTAAGGGCAGGATATTTTTTTAGCCATTGTCATTTGGATGTTCTACAGTGGTAGTGAAATATATACAGATACTTTCATTAGAGTTGCTGTGTGTCATATAGAAATGATATGCAACCATATCTTGTCTCTTTCTGGACTGAAAATATAATTTATGTCCCTAGAAGCATTATTGAAAAAGCTACAAATTAATATGTTGTGCTGTTTGTATTGGTGAGATGTTTGCTAGCCTGATTCTTATTCTGCTAAAAAGATGTTCCCAAGTAAAAAAAGTAGGAGAAATAGTTCAACTACCTCAGCATGAACTCATGAACCATTTATTTAGGTTTTGTTACAATTATGACAGATACTACAGATCTATTAGCAGCAACTCTTGTCAATTAATTTTAGTAACTTTGAGAACATAAAAATAAAGAACGGGGCCTATTTTGATAAATTTGAGCATCAAACTGAGCAAATGTAAAGTAAAGATGATTAGCCATTATGTCACGGATGCACCTCTTGAGACAGATTTGCAGTAAACACTAAAAATAAATGTGTCATTTTGTTTAAAGTTCTGATACACAAATATAGACCAATCTGTTAAGCAGGAGAGGGAAGAGCATTTTAGAAAGTCAAGGAGATGAGACAGGTCCATAGACAACAAAGTTTTTCTACATTGATGCTTTCGTGTTTTTTGAAAAATTTGTGAAAATACTGTACTGATTTAGTTGGGATGAATGACCAACATTTGAGTGTCTTGTTGATGTTAGCAATATTTCACAAGCCTTGTTTTCACATAGATGAACAGAGGTGAATGATGAGATGTGAAGAGCTTTATTCTCTTTTACTGAACACATTCTGCTTAGCTTTTTTTGATGGATGAGTTTATTTCTGCAAACACCTGCATTGCTCACCTGTACCTTTTCCTAAAATCCACCTCCTTATTCTCGGACTTCCTTATTTTGGTATTTCACTGCATGCCATAGAAACAGTGGGTATTTATTTTTTATTTTGGTAGCAAATAGTGCAATTAATTGTAAAAATGGCACTTCTTTGGTACCTGATGCCAGTGAGGAAAGGGCAGGAGTACGATTAATTGTACTTATTTTTGAAAAGATGCGGTAAACTTTTGTTTCTCTTCTGGGTGCTTTGCTATCGGTGACAAAGCAAATGAGAAATACCAGCATAAGTAGTTTCTGATGATCTGAAATAGCTCCCACCTGAAATTGATGTACAGGTGTTTGGGAAGATGCACTTTGTCACCGTGGTGCAGTTGTTACCTGTGAGTAATGACAGGAGCAGCTGTGATTAAAGGGGCTGTGCTTGCTTGTTGTTTGCCGGCTTTCTTTCTCCTGGCGGTGGTGATTTGGTTTGTTTCTTTGTTTTATTTGTTTTTGTGGTTTTGTTGTTTTTTTTTTAATTTGTTTTTTTTGAAAGAGAATTCTGTCCTGCAGTCTGGGGGTCTGTAATCCTCCTCTTCTGCTTTTATACCAGTGGGCTTTTTGGAATCTGCATATCTGCATGCAGAAGACTTTTGATACTGAAGTCATATGAAACAAGAAAATAGTAGAAAAAATGGTCAGTAATACTTTCTGAAGTGCAAAATATTGGTAAAGGACTTTATCTTGAAACATACTAACTCAGAAGCACAGTTTTGAAATGTGTAGTTAGCACAGCTACAGTGCTTTGGTTACAGGAATTGCAGTTTTGCTGTACAGTGTGAAGCAAAGTTGCTTTGTAGGAGATCTTGCAGTGTATTATTTAATCTTTAAAATATTTGTGAAGTAATATCTCCTATTTTAACCATAGGATGTAATTAAGAAACAGAAAAACTGAGTCTGGCTCTTGACATTCCAGATGGTGTCATTTTCCAATCAACTTGTCTTACTCTGCAATATGCTTCAAAGTAGTAACCCAGGTCAAATGCCACGGTGCTAACTACAGAAAGCTTTTGTTAACGTTAAGTAGTATTTTCTCTTGATTAAGAACCCTGGGATTTGATCCTAAATTAATGAATCCTAGTTGCCGTTTTATACTATATTTTCAAACAGGTTTAGTATAAGTTATGAAGTATTCTTTGAAAAACCCTTAGAATAAGAAGAACTCCTTTCATGTTTATCTGTGTAATAAACTGTTGAGATTAAAAAGTTAGTATAGACACCAGGGGCATGCCGTATATAAAATTCTCTGTACAGTAAAAATCCCGAGAACAAAGTGGCTAGTCCGAGCATCAAAAACCCCTGTGGACTCAGTCTGACTTTCCTGGAGTTACATCCAGTCCTTAATTAATCCTTTATTGATGGTAATTTGTGGCATAATTAGTTATATAACCATAGATGGTTAAAAAATGCTGGGAGTGCACTTGCACTGATGTTAAGGTAATTTTACTGTATTATAAAAAGTTGCTCTTTGAGATTGAGTCTCTATGCATCGAACTTATCAAAATAAATAAAGCTGTAAGTATATAGTGAGGGCAATACCAAGCCTATAATTGTGGAGCACAAGTGTTTCCTATTTAATTATTGCTGGACAGCAAAAAAAATTGACTGCTAACCTTTTTTTTTTTTTTCACTTTGCTGGCAAGGTTTTGTTCCAGTGAAATTAAATCTTAGAATTCCTTGGTTGGATCTGAAGACTCTGGTTTTCTTTGGTTCATTAGCAGACTTTTGATCTTTTCATAATGCTGTGTATGCTTGAAATATGGAGCAGGGTTATGGGAGTTAAATGAATCTGGACACATTTACATAAACAAGGTTTTGTTTTCAAACCCCTGTGTTGGCTTTAGGATTTTTATTTTCCTTTCCCATTTTGTTACCCATGTTTCAGAACTGTGTGCATCTTTATGTATAGCCATACATGCTGCAGAGAAACAGGGTAGAAGTTGTTTCTAGCTGATTATGTTTTGTTAGTAGATCCCTTGTATTACTCTGTAAAGAAACATATGTTATATTTTTCTTTTTTTGTTGTTGTTTGTTTGTTTTTAAATTGGAGTGCCTTGATTAGAATTTATGGCACTGGAATAATTTCAGTTATGAAGAATAAAGGACTAAATTGTATTTTACCTCTTGAGACATTGCTCTCTACAGGTCAAAGCAGAGGTCATTGCCAGGTTGCTGTGAGGAAGCTCACATTATCATCCTTAACAGTGTATCTAGCCTTTGGGGGCATTCGGACTATGAGCTTTTCTTTCATCAGTGTATTTAAGGATGATTCTCAGTGGTTTGGTTATATCCTCAAATTTTAAAGACCTATAAGAGATCTCTGTCCATCAGGAACACTTTGATAAGGTTTGGTAATTTCAGTAGAAGAAAGCAATGTGTGTTTGTTGCTCTTCACGCATTTTAAAGCTCACTGTACTGACAGTGAAGTTCATGGCCCAAGTGGTCTCTGTATTAAAATCAGAGCCTTCTTTTAGATGCAACAAAGTTTTGAAATATGTTCAATCTGCATATAAAGATTCTTGTCTCTTCACATAATTTTATTCAGTAATTTCCACATTGCAGATGCTTTGTTGTGAGACAGTATAGGTTATCCATGTCATAGGACTGATTCTGCTAGTGCTTGAATGTGTGATATTTTATTAAAGCAAGTAATCTGTGGATTGGGAACACTATTTCATTACAAAGACTGTGCCAATGAGAAATATGAATGGGTGGCATGTTTACAGAACTGGATCATCATACAGGCTTTTAAACCCATTTTCTAAAATGTAATAGTGTCTTGTTCAAATAATGAATAAGTTCTCAAAGAACCTGGAGGTCTGGCTATGTGATTGATTGTTATTTCTGAAGGATATATTTGACATGAACATTTTTAAACATGTATTTGCAAATAGTTAGGGACTTGAATAACTACTCTGAATAATGTTATTGTCTGGTTTCTTGGGAGAGTTCTTGCTCTGTCAGTGGGACATGCACTTGTGAATGGGGAGTAAATGCCAATTAAAGTCTAAAAAAATATTATGGCTACTTAAATGCAAAACACGATGCAACGGTGAGACAGAAAATCCATCCTCAGCTCAGCGTTCCTGCTGTGCTTAGGTATTGCAGGTATCTCAGGCAGTGGTGATGCTAGCACATACATTTCGACTCTGAGAAGACCAGAGACTTAGTCCCTTAATGTTTGATGAAAGCAATACTGGACTGATGAAGGACAAATGTTGCAGTCCCACTTCCCTTGCCTGTATGGAAATAAAGAAGTCTCTTGTTGCTGTCCCTGAATTGTGACAAAGACAGCCTATTTTAAAAGAAATCAATCAAACAACAAAAGATATTTCGAGTAGAGAGAAAGCTGATTGTGTTTCTTTTTTTAAAAACAATTCTTTTTGTTCTCCTGAATTTCAAATTACTTCTTTGCTAAATGTTTTTGAGCAAAGTATATGTTATGTGTTTCTTAAATGGCTTGAAGTCTGATTTTCTGTATTTGTACACAGAATAACATTAGAGAATGAGGGAAAAAAAGAATTAAATCCCAGTATGTAATTGGTACGACTGAATGACAAATGGTTCATTTTTAATTAGTAAATCTTTCTTCTCCCTGTCTTTGAAGTTATAAAAATAACAACAAACTTGTTTAAAAGCAACATAAATGACTGGCTGTTTCTAAGGAGACTTGCTGGCTACTAGACAGTAAACAGGTAATTTGTGAAAGAACTGTTACATTCTTTGATTGAGATCCTTGCCGGTTTGTGTTTTGAGATTAATAATAGATCAGACACTTGCACATTAAAAAGGAAGCAAGCATATAAAAAGAAGGAAGGAGAAAAGGATGTTTCTATTGGACTTCAAATGATTAGGCAAGTTCTCCATGGAAATTTGCAGGTGAGGCAGATGGGACCAAAGTTACATTTGACCAAATGTGCATATGGCACCACTTAACACCTCTCTTGATTTCCTTATGCTAAACAAAGAGGTAGCAAGTGCTCATACCAAACTGACCCCGTCAGGGAGCAATCTGTATAAAAATTCCTGCTGTCAGGTTAATAAATTTTTTAAAAATATCCAAAGGCAGAGGTAGCTGTAGGAAGCTCATAGTAACAGTTGCCATTCTCCTGTGGATCATTTTTCTCTTTAAGATCCTTGTAGTACTTGGTTTTCCTTGTTGTGTTGTCTTTCTAGGTTTTGTTCCTTCTGTCATTTAGAGGTTCTTCTTTCATTTAATTCTTTTTCCATGTGAAACTGTTTCTTCTGTTGCATCCATCACCTGTGGTCCCTATTTTTAGCTAAAGATGGTCAAAGGATGGGAAGATCAGCTTTATATTTTTTTACACTTTGATTTAATAGCATGTTCAGTATATTAATGTTTCTTCCATTAATGGTTTATTTTCTCACTTTTTATATGCTACCACTAGTACTACCGTTAGTACTATCAAAATAACATTATTTTGCTAGTTACAAAATAAATTCTGACAAGCTCAGAGTTAGACGTTCATTCAAATGATGAAATGAGAAAACTCATGCTAAACAGGGACAAAACCAGAATAAAATGAAATGTGTCATACTTCACGTTTCAACAGGAATATTATTTTTTCATGTAAATGGTTCGATATTTTTTAACATAAAGTCTTCCCTTTCTCTTTTTCCACCTTTTTTTTCCTCTTCTTTATAAAAATAACAATCAATATCAATATAAAACAAAGGAAGATTTGTATTGTGACATGTCCTGCTTTATGTTGTGATACTGCTTCGATGCTCTCAGAAGCAGGACTAAGCCCTTTTATTTTAAAAGCAGAGGTCATCTAGAGAAGAATAGTACCTCATCCTGTCTGGCTAAGTAGAGCCTGTTGTTTCCAGAGAGACTGATATTGGGTTTGTTCTCAAGAATTCAGGACTATCTGTATCTACCAAATCAATGGACAATGTACATCCTGTCACTCTAAAACATGTTTTTTAACACTAAACTGCTGCTTGTCTATGCTTAAAAGTTGTTTGAATTTCTGTTTTTATTTTAGAACATACAAGAAGAGTTGTTGGGAGAGTGGGAATTTTGTTTTTCTTCTCAGATGTCCTGTATTTTTTTTTTTCAGAAAAGTAAACCATCATTTTAATTTCTGAACAGTTTGAAGTTGTCTTAAGGAGAACGTTATGTTTCACAATACAGAGTAATCCCACTACTTGAAAGTGATTACAAAAGGGAAATATATATATTTAATATATATAAATTGTCATCCAGGGTGATTGAAATATGAAATACATTATTGTAATGCAATAAAAAAATTTAGAGTCCTAAAACAATTCCATGTTACACCGAATATTCAAATGTTACACAAATAAGAAATAAAACCTCTTTTTTGTATTGAGAACAGCATTGGCTACAGCAATCTATAATTAGATTAATCCTTTGAAAGCTAGCATGGAGTTTATAGAACTCCACTAATACTAGCTTTTATAATTCTAGCTTTTAAAAACATCTTTGTGCTTTTCCATTCAGATGGTGGTTGTATGTTTTGATGGCTGTTGGAGATTCTATTAAGTCATTTTCGTTTTCTAGCTCAGTCTCCTATGACGTAGTCTCACATTTTAAAATCTTGGGTTTAAGTTGTTGAATAAAGAATTACTAGCATTCAGTTTCCTTCCAGCAGAAGATAAAGGAAGTCTTCTCCCAGAGCGCACTGGACACACAGCCTAGTTTGTCACCACAAACACCAAGGCTTGTAAAGTATGCCAGTAAAAATGAAAGTGCCACCTTTTCTGCCTGCCCTTCTCCCTCCTTACAGCCAGATTTGGAGCTGTTCCTTTCTCTTCTGCCCCTTGGTGTGTGCACACAGCTGGAAACACATACAGCTGTGCATGGGCAATTGTTGTCCAGGTCGACTTTAAATGCATTTTACTCTGTCAAGGTCTTCTTTAGGGTTCCATGCTTTGCTTGAATCTTAGTGTTTGGGGAAGTTTGTTCCTTGAAGAGGATGATCTAAAACCTGTTTAATCAAGAAGCCAGAATTGTTTTTCATTTAATATACTTTAAGGCATACTTTAATATATTGTACTATTAAGTATGTATAATTATTTCATGAGATAACACAGTATTAACTCAAAAGGAAGAAAAATCATTTGAGTTCAGTCTAATCTCTTGAGCAAATACTATATGGGGCAGTTTTTGCATTTTCTTTTGCATACAATTAGGATTTATTCGCACAGTGTAGAGATGTCATGTTTGCTCCGTGCTTTGAATAAACAGGAGGCCAGATTCTGACAGGTCTCAGCTGACTGTCCATCACATATGCAGGAAGACTATAGGTTTCAACAGGGCATTCATCCTATCCATACTTGCAAGCCGGTTCGTGGCCTCCACCTCACACATAGCCCCTGCTCTACAGCTTCTCATGTTCTGGAGCTAAGATCAGCCAAGCAAACATACTGACAGGAAGGAGCAACCACTCTCTAATTATGCTGCCTTTATATTTAACAAACGATGAATTATTGAACCAGTCCTGGGGTTCCTGAGGGTTTCTGTTATGCCATGCAGGTTTGCATGTGTATTGCAAAGGCTCCACCTCCTGCGTTGAAACATAAGGTTCCATAAAGGCAGAGAAGGTTTTAGGTAGAGTGGATTAAAATAATTTAAAAAAATAATTAAGGAACACAAATGATAGTTGTTACTAAAAGAAAAACATAACTAGAGAAATCAACAGTGATTGAAAGGAGGAGAAGGAAATTAGGTAGATATTTATGAGATTAATGGTGACTGTAAATGTATAGGCTTGATATTTCTCCTCCTTTCTTATGCTTCCTTGCCTGAAATCATAAATATTTGGGACTGCGAGTCACAAATCTC
The DNA here is from genome assembly GCF_001604755.1 of Lepidothrix coronata. Lineage (NCBI taxonomy): Eukaryota > Metazoa > Chordata > Aves > Passeriformes > Pipridae > Lepidothrix > Lepidothrix coronata. The sequence goes on from NW_016690183.1 coordinate 5,294,829, forward strand.
TCTGAAGGAAAAATGGAATTTACAACTGAAAGAAAACAGAAAATGAAAATAATTTTAAAATATTTTTTCTGCTAATTGAATATACTTTACTCTCATAAGCACAGTAAATTTAGTGATAATATCCGGCAAGAAAAGCATCTGCATAAGTTGTTGGTGTTGATGGGATTTTTTTTTCCTGCTATGAAGAGTGTGAAGGAAACTTGTGTGGCTCTATTGCTGGGATTTGATGCATTGCTTTCGGAGACTCCTCATTTTAACTGTGTGGATACAGCACAGTGAACCTTCTCATAACATTTGCTGACAAGAAAAAAAATCTTTCAATCAGCTGGTCCTGCTCACTCTCTCCTCCCCAGCCCCCACACCTCCTTGCTTTTATGAGGTAATGACTAAAAGAGGGACCAGATGATGCAAAGGTTTACTTAGATGAGATGTGCTAGTCAATGAGCAACTTTGGATTTGTGGGACTACGGCTTGTGACCATGGACCTCAAAGGGATTGAGTGTGGGGGTTAAGCCTTTCTCACACTGCCATTATCTCATTCGTGTAAAATGATGCTGGTGTATTTTGAATAGCACTTTACAAATTTCAAGCTCACATATGACGGCAGACCCCTGACTGTTGTAAAGGCTGGTGTGCTTTTGGTGTACTGAATACAGGGTGCGTTCTCCCAGTAGTGCCAGTGGAGCTGTCTGGGGCTCTACTAGAAAGGAGATGGAGGGGTGCAGGGAGAGTTCTGTTTCAGCTCTGTCTGAAAACTCAGACAGAGGTGTGAAATGTTCATCATAAGGAGCAAAATCAGGCCCTTTCTTGCAACGATTTAAAAAAAAATTCTCTAGCCTCTGATTAGGTTTTTGGTTATTTATTTTTAATAACACATTCTTCTGGTTTTGTATTCTCTTTTCTGTGGGTTAATATAACTGCTGTATTTCAAACAGCTTAAAGCAGTTTTAAAAAAATAAAAATGTGTTCCCTAAAAGACAGCTTACTGCTGACTGTTTTATTTTGTTTATATCTGATATTTCTTACGGTATTCAGATGGTTGTAATAGACTAGTCCAAGAGCTGCATGTCTTGTCATCTGCACTATATCAATACGTTTTTATAATGATACAATAACCTGAACCCTGTAACAGTTTATGATCCATTTGAGAATTCTTATGGATTCTCAGAGTGACGGAGGCCTGAAAAAAGAACTTGACTGCTTTCGCAAAACTGGTGCTGTGACAGGAAAAACTAGTGTGCCTGTGATTTAGTTGCTAAGGAATCATATTGATCTGATTCGTCATTAAACTTTTAAGTTTGAAAAAAAAAGAAAAAAGTTGAGCTGCTTGAAGGTGTAAAAAACAGTGATGTGATTGTGAGGGCCTGCAGTACAGGTAAACTGTGTCATACTACTACTGATATTGATTTGTTATGATTAATAAATATGATTTTATGCATTACCTATGTACTGTATCTATAATAATGCTTTTTTTAGAGCAGAAGAAAATTGCTTCTTGCTCTTTATTTTTCATTGACTGTTTTTAGTCAATGATAAATAAAGAACTTTAACAGCAGTCTGTATACAGGAAAGACAGGACTTTAAAACATAAATGTAGTAATGAATAACCACACAGTGAACTACACATACACAGCCATCTTAACATTTGTAATGGTGCTAATTTCCTAGTGCTTTTTAAAATATGCTTCCACATGAGCTCTCAAAAGCCATAAAAGCTTGGCATGTAAAGTAAATTGTTTGTCACTTGCTGACGACCTGCCGTATTTATTGTCAGGAGAAATGGACATTAGTTGGAAAAGCAGTTGTTAAAGGCCAAACAATTTTTAAAGATGGCAAAGATGTGCAAGGGCTTTCCTTTTTCTAACAATGAGCCACCCCTTCAGACATCAAAAGACAAGATAATAAGACACTTCAAGCACAATTCAAGATTATATTCAACATCTAAAGGCTCATCTCCTGTCAGTTTGCATTTACTCTCCCAGGGATGTGATGCTTCTATCATCATTCTGTCAAGAGGAGTCTGGCAGAAACGATGAGGGCCCCTCATTTCACACACTTAGTGTTTTTTGTCAAATAGCCCATGCTCATTCTGATTCAGCCAAAATGGACGGATAATTTGAAGAAGGTCATGCAGAAGTACAAAAATCTTGTGCTGATTTGTGTGATTAGAAAGCATTAAAATTGCATGTTTGTGTTAGTTCTGAGATGTTTTGTCAGTTTATTTAGTAATACAGTGTTGAAGTATTAAAAATATTTTTTAAAGCAAAAAGGAATTTTACTTAAAAAAACACAAATTCTGTTATTTAGCAAATATTTTGAACAGTGAGCTATTTTAAATGGCATTGTATTAGTATAACCTTAAAATGCATTTCCCTCCCCTTTCCTCTTTGAGAGCAGAATATTCAAGAGCTCCAAGGGTAGAACCTTTACCCCCTCAGATGCATAAGGATTTCACCCACTGGTCATTTCAATCTTGTATGTTTTATTTGGATAAAGATTAGGATGCTGAATTCAGTATATCAATATAAAGGGAGTAATTTTAACACCTGTATCTTGCCACCTCATGTCTTGGCATTATACACTTCTTTTTGTTAACAAGGAATGGGAGGATCTAACAGGGTAAAGATAAGATGGAGTAAAACTCTTTTCCTCATTTTGGAATTCTTCGATTTAACCAACAAAAATAAAAAGACTATATAGTGCTGTTGTGTATCTTGTACATGAAACTGGTTCCAATTTACTAACCATACATGGGCCACGTAACATGGAGGAGCCAGGCATCTCCATCTCCCACTGAAACCAATGGGATGTGAGGCTATTTAACACCTCTTAAAAAGTACCCACTGCTGAGGGACTCAGCTGGAACTGCTATGAATTTTGAATCAGGAATTTATCAGCTGTGATAGGAAGGAACCATGAAGAAACGTGCATTTGGCCTTGTGGAAAAAAAAAACCTGCTCTCTGGCTTGCCTTTGCACAACACAGGAAAAAAAAAAGGCAACCTGCAATCATGGTGCATTCCAAGGGGTTTCACTGGACAAGAAACCGCAAGGGAATTGGGAAGCTGTGAACAAATTGTCAAAAAGACAGATGGAATTGCTGACTGACCTACTGGTAAGAAACACGAACAACTTCCACCTCAGTGATATGGTATTTATGCTGCATTGCAGAGTGACTTCTCTAAGGAATTTGGTCTCCTTCACATGTAAATGCCTTTGTGTATATAATATATCTATGTAGTGTGCAGTATTTTTAGGGAAATTATAAGGTGCATTTAAACAGCTGCGTATGTTTAAACTGCCTGACTGTTATGCCCAGAATAAACAGCATTTTTTTCTCTCACTGAAAATGCTTTCCTACTTTATTAGTATATATTATATCTATATTCAGAAATTTGTATCCTTTCTCCTGAATTATACTGGAGGAGAACTTATGGCTGTCTCTGCATCAGTGGGATTCTCTGTGCATCCACTTCTGCTCTGCTCCACACTGTCCACTAGAAAACCAGCATTCTCTGAGACTGAGTAGGGAGACAAAGAGATTACTTGCAGGATGCTAATTTTCAAAAAATTAAGGAGTGGCTAAGATGGAAGTACAAATACAGCTAAAAGGCAGCATGAATGTAGTTGTGCAAGATCCATAGTACCACCAGAGAGAGCAAGGGGTCACTCTAAAAGGTTTGTATTCTGAACAGTTTGGTTTCCAATAGGACATGATTTATTTGAGAAGTTTTCTGGGCCTGTTTCATTATCATGTCTTTTCAATGGAAACGTGAGCTCATGTCAACACTGGTTGATACTGGTTGATACTTTATGTGTGTATCACTATCTTAGTGAAGTTGTTCCCTGGTGTTTATTTTCTTGAAAGATCAGATCCTGAAATGCTGTAGTAAATGGGGAAGGGAGAGAAGAGTGACTAAGAAGTTACAGGACCCTTGATATAAATTCAGCTATGCTTGAATCTGTCCTAGCTTGCTTGGCTGTCTTCCTTACTCAGTTCCTTCCTTGATGCTCTACGAGCTTTCCTTCCCTATGTCTGGGAATGCTCTCCCGGTAACCCTCTTCTCAAGCATGAATGTGCAGAAAACAAACACTAATAACAAGTGCTGTTAAGGGTCTGTAAATTGTTTTCCATCTGCTCTCAGCTCCCAAACTGTGGAAGGTGTAGGGATATATGCAGGGAAGCTAATGCAGATGCTCAGTGCCAGGGAATAAACCAAGCGTCCCCACACTGAACAAAAACTCTTCATTTAAAAAGTATTTAAACTGTAGCTATTGTGCAGTCCATTGGAAACATTCACAGTAGGATCCAGGAAATGAAAATTAATTCCCGTAAATGAAGATAGAGGATCCACTATTTTTAAGGCATTATGGGTGTGTTTTATCTTTCTACCTATCCTCTTATAAGTAACGGGGATAGCTAGTAGCTTCTGCTAAAGTAATTACATTGATTTGCTCTGTGCTGCGCACCCAGCTGCTTTCTGTACCACTATCTCAGCTGTTCTGGCAAGAATTACCTGGTGCTTTAGAGAAAGCATCATTGTGATAGAAACTTCACATGTAAAGTTGTGAGAAGGAGGACTGCACTTGGTATGCGTTAGTGCTTCTAAAGCATAAGTATTACAAACTGAAGTCTTGTTAATTACAAAATCAAACTGAAAAATCTGGAGTGGAAAATCTGACATTAAGTTGTGCATTTTCAACGTACATGAAAGCTTTTTCCCCAAAGCCTGCACTAATATGCAAAGAGGATGGGAGGAGCATGCACTTATGTAAAGCAAGTGCCTATTTAAGCTCTTGCACAATGACACTGAGTAATTCTGTATGCTTCAGGGTTAGTGCTTACATGAGTTGGCTGTGCATTGTTTACATGGGTAAGTGAAAGTGAATAAGCATGCATAAATGTGTTTCTGAAGATACAATTCAACCTTTTTGTGTTACCATTCAACTGTTTTTCTTTTTAAACTGTGTCTTTATGGCATTTTTTCTTAGAAAATTCTTGCCCAACAAACAGCTCATTAAATCATTGATAAGATTCTGTTAATCAAACACTGGATAACACAAGATATCAGTCCCTGACAAGCACATGCACAAAATGTTGCTCTTACCCAGTTTTCTGAATGCTTTTGTGGATTTTCTTTTGAAGTGGAACTGTTGTTCAGGGCTAGAAGAATTTTAAGAATGACTGAATGAGCTACTAAATAAATAATGAAACCCGTAGCTATGAAATAAAATTTTTGCATTTTAAAAAATCATTACCATGTTTCTTAAGTATATTTCACTTTCTCCCCCAAAAAGATTTTCTCAAACCCTTCCCTCAGAGGCAAGAGCACACAGTAGCAAGCTAAAAAACAAATGGGAGCTATTTTTGTAAATCCTTCTTTCATTGCATCCTTTGGTTGCTAAAAGCCAGGCTCTGACACCATAATTCAAGCCATAAAGCCCTGAAAAACACAGGTACTGAATTGTTCAGTTTCGCTGACGAAGCTTAATAGCTCCATGTGCTGATACTGGTCAGGTTCAATAGCAGGTGTCAGATTTTGTTCTCTCACTTGTACTTTGCAAATTGTGGAATTACATAGTAATATTGCATTTCTACTATACTCTTTTGTGTGTAGGAAGACATGTCACAATTTCTAGAAGATGGGAAAGGTGCTTTTCTGGTGGTGGCCCGACCATGTTGAATATGTTCAATGTGATAGGGCTTGAAGTGTGTAATCCCATACAGAAGTGACTTCAGAGAGCATCCCTTAAATGTTTCACAGTATGTTAAAATAAAGCCAGTTAAAATTAAGTAAAAACAATGACACAGTGTAGAACTTTAAAAAGTCAGTCTATAAGAAGTAAAGGCTGAAGAAGTAGCTAGAATTGGTCAGACAAAACAAATTTCTTTAACATGGTTACAGCTATTTCTCTGACTGTTTTTGAATAGAGAGTCTTTTTGGTTCCAACATGAATTAGAGCGAGACGTGCAAATCCAGAGACTGGCAATCTCTCACCTACAGTGAAGTTCAGGTGCTGGTATAAAATATTGGGACAATGGAATTTGTGGCATTTTGAATGTAGATATTTCTCAACTCAGCTGTAGCAAGGAGAGGGTTTTAGTACTAGTCTGTTTTATTCCTTTAATTGCAAAATAAATTGTGTATAAAGGCAGAATCAGCAAAGACTGGCTATTTGTCAGTTGTCCAGAAAGACAAATTGGTTAAACTACTTGGCATGTCACAAAATATGTAGAATATATAGGGAGATCTGTTGCAACACTGGAAATGTGTTCAGTAGTCTTTCTTATTCACTTGCTATGATATTGGTTCTGAAATAACTTTGCAATCTTTCCAGTCAAACTTGCCTTTTCTTAGAGAGAATTGTCGTGTAAGCTCAGATAAGAGTCAAATCTACATGTTTAATGAGAGGTGACAAATGACTGTGGATTCAGATAGAACATATATAAATGTGTCTTCCTGATGGAAAATATAACTTACAAATGTGGTTCTTCTAAAACAATCAGTAGTCATTTAGAAATTATTTTTGTATGTAATTTTGCTTGAATGGTACTGTCCAAAGAGGGGACTTCTGTGATGCACATCAACTGCTACCAGTGTGGCATATTTTGACCACAAGAAGTGTGGTGGTTTACATGAGCTGAGCTTGTTTGATATGCTTTATTTTTCCATAATGTAATTGTAGTTAAAATAATTTTCATGCATTTTAGACAAAGCAGAGGCCAAAACTCACTATCAAAATATCTCAACTTAATTGTTATACCAATACCATTCTGCATTACTTAAAATTTTTAAATAGAATCTTAAGCAATAACATCAAACCTAAGTAATATGAAATGCTAAAACGCATCTCAATTTGCTTAGTTGCAGTTCATGGAAAATCCTACTCCAGGCTGTGTGATGGGGGCACAATGCCTGTAAGTTGATAGAGAGGAGTTTTGCTCTAAGGATGTGATGAACTGTCAAGGGAAATTAAGAGAGGTTTGCCTAGCACTGTGGCAATATGTAATGACTCCATGAGAAATGTGTGATAATCCTTCCAGGCCCTGATCTGAGCACCAAGCAACACCTTCAGATATGCTGGGATGACAGAGCAAGATGCACAAGGTAACTGAATGAAACCCACACAAGGATTTGGCATATCTGAAGACTGTGTGTCTAGTAAAGCACAGAGGCTGTACATCTGAGAAAGTATTTACTACTTTTAAGGCCGTGCTGTTCTTTGGAGTGTGATCCTTCTCTCCTTGGGGAGGACTGGGATGGAGAGGATTCCAATGAAAACCTGTGGGGTGATATTCCTCTCTGCTGTTCACTCATTTACCTATATAGGATAGAATTAGCTGCTATTGCTAGAAGGAATATTTATTTCTATTAATTTGGTAAGATCATCTGTATCTGGCCTGTATTCCTATGACACAAGAGCTGATTTCTACCTAACCTAATCAAGGTCATTTACGTCCAAACTCAGTACATGTAAAATGCTATCTTGGCAGGATGGGGATGTGTTATGCCTACTTAGCACAGATCTACCCATGGTGCAATGCAGGAAAGACTTTTCTCCTTTGGGATTATGCTTTTATCTCAAATGCAGCAGAGCAATATAAAACCTATAAACCCATTTATTTTTTATAATCATGTGTTTCTGTAAGTCAAGTTTTAGCTGTTTTGTGAGATTTTTGTAAACTAGCTAATAAACCTTTGCTCTTGCTGCTGTTAAGTTTAATACAGTTCATTAATTCACAGCTGAAATAAAAACTAGGGCTTAGTTTTTAAAAATTAGTTAATTAGTTAATTAAAAATTGTTCAAAATATCTTAACAATAAACACTTTGATATTTGTTCACAAATATACTTTCATGTTACATCCTACTCAACACAGAACATTTTCTCTGATTCATCCTCAGAATCACCTTTTAAAGCATGTATTTCTAAGTTTAGGTTTAACTTTATGCTTTAGGAAGTGTCAATTGCATGTTCCCATAACTAAGAGATAAAAAGCATGTGTTGTGACAGTAGCTTGGTCTGTGGGAGCTGTATTGGAGTCTAGGGCAGTGGCAGCTGCTCGGGGAAGTAGAGTGCAGTTGATGCAGTTATCCTACTTGTTTGTTGTCTCTGGAACTTAAGATGGCAATTGAGACACTGGGTGTTGGACTCTGTGAGCGTTATAAGTTTTTTGTTAGCCCAAACAATGGTGTGATTCTGCTGTTGATGGTCAGTCCACCACGGATATCAGTGAGTGTCTCTTCACCAGTTGTTGGGTATCTGTTGAATGAGAAGAGCTTCTACTGTGAAAGAATGACCTCATGCTTGGAATAATGGTATGCAGTGCCTATGATGGTGAGAAGGTTGCTTGAAGTGTGCAACAGTGGAGTACAGCTGTTAGTTCAGTATTGAGATGAGTTTTAGGCTTCCTGCTGGAATCTTCTGCTGCAGACAGGTTAGTAGGGACAATTCGTGAAGACTAGAGATCTGTCTCAGGACTGTGTTCAGTGTGAAAACCATCTTCTCAGATCTTCCTTTCTCAACCTTGTGAGCCTGTGAAGACTTGATTACACTTTCTGTGCTGGGACCTTATAAAAAATGGATCTTACAGATGTAAATGAAGGCTTCTTAACTTCTGTAATTAGCAGGTTTTTTTCCTAGTAAAACTTTCTAATGTTTATTTTCAATTAAATAAGAATGAACTGTGGACAGGGAAAACACTTTCACTCCCCAAATTTAATGATGATCTTCATACTCTATGAATTCTCCTTGGAGCTTTTCAGAAGGCCCTTCAAGCTTATCTCAGAAGAAAATTTTCAACAAACAGCTTTCAAATGCAGGACCAACTCTCCAAGGATCTCTGCTGGTGGTGGCTGCTACTTTTGATTATTTCCTCTGTGCATTAAACCCAGATTGTCTTTTATAGCTATTGTCCTTTTAACTAAAGTAGTTAGGAAAACATGTTCCATTTGTAGCATGTACGGGTTGATACTGCTCCGGTGACTAGTGGTGCCTGTCAAAGCAATGAATTTTATGCCTGAGGAATATTAATGTGAGGTGCTCATGCATTAAAAAAAGAAGTTAGCTGAAATTTGCATAACACTTCCTGCACCTGCTTGAATGAACTGTTAGATTATTGTACCAGCCTGCCCCAGTTCAAACACTTCAGCTTCTGCCATTCTCAATGGATTAGTAAAAATAATTGTGTGGTTTGACAGAGGAATTTGTATTGTGTTTGAGAGTCTTTGAGCAAACACTAAAGAGTGAAAAATACTTTATAGACCTGGTGAGCTGTGCTGTGGGAAATGTAAACTAAAGCAATGGTATATCTTTAGGAGTTGTTTCCCTTGCTACTTGTGAAACACCTCCCATTTTAATCAATATTGAATGAATAAGATCTGTGGTATAAACTGATGAGTGAAATTTATTAAACTGTAACTATCATACAATATTTACAGAAGAATAAGGGAAATTATTACATTTTCCAGGGGTGAAGTTAAATTTGATCTCTGAGGACTTGCCCAAAATCCTGCTTCTGACTCAAACACTTATGTTTTAAAGAAAAGCGGACTGTTTTCCTTTTACGCGGCTCCTTTCACTTTGTGATGAGAGAGAAAAGTTTCCTTTATTTATTAAGATGGAGACAGTAAAGTACTCTAATCTCCTCAAGTATTTATTTCCTTGGACTCCTTTCTCTGGATTACGAATACAGTAAGTATCGATATTGTAGACATTGACTGTTAGGTTCCCACAGCTGCACTAACTGTATTGGGAGTTGAAACAGAGTTATTATATACACTCAAGGGTCATATGGAAGAGAGAACAAAATGAGATGGTAAGGATAAATACTTTATGTACTCTAGGTTTCTTATATTTAAAAAAAGAAAAAAAAAAGTGTTATAGAGCTTGGAGATCAAATCCAGGTACTTGGAAGGCAATAACAGAGAAAACAGCCTTGTGGTTGAAAGTGCAGCCATAAACTTACTAGCTGAGGTTATCACAGAATCACAGAGTGGGTAAGGTTGGAAGGAACCACAGTGGGTCATCTGGTCCAACCTTCCTGCTCAAGCAGGGTCATCCTAGAGCACACTGTATAGGATTTTGTCCATGAATATCTCTAGTGAGGGAAGACTCCACAACCTCTCTGGGAAGTCTTTTCCAGTGATCAGTCACTCTCATGGTAAAGTACTTCAGGTGAAAGTTCTGGTGGAATCTCCTTGTATCAGTCTCTGAACGTTGCTTCTTGTCCTGTTGCTTGGCACCATCAAGAAGAGCCTGGCTACAACCTCTTGATACCCTTCCTTGTGTGCATTGATGAGGTCCCCTCTCAGTCATCTCTTCTCAAGGCTGAACAGGCCCAGTTGCCTCAGCCTTTCCTCATAAGAAAAATGCTTCAGTCTCTTGATCATCCTCATTGCCATCCACTCGACTGACTCCAGGAGCTCCATGTACTCAGGAGCCCGTAACTGGACACAGCACTCCAGATACAGCATCACTAGGGCTGAGAAGAGGGGCAGAATTACCTCCCTTGACCTGCTGGCAATGCTCTTCCTAAGGCACCCCAGGACACCATTGGCCTTCTTGGCCACAAAGGCACAGTGCTTGATCATGGGCAGCTTGTTGTCCACCAGGAACCCCAGGTCCTTCTCTGCAGGGCTGCTTTCCAGCAGGTCAGCCCCCTGCCTGTACTGGTACATGGGATAATTCTTTCCCAGGTGCAGGACCTTGTATTAGCTTTTGTTGAATTTCAGACAGTTCATCTCTGCCCATCTCGCAAACCTGTTGAGGTCCTTTTGAAGGGCTGCACATCACTTTGGGGTATCAGTCACTCCTCCCAGTTTTGTGTCATCAGCAAACTTACTGTGGAGGCATTTGTCCCTTCATCCAATTTATTGATGAACCACTTAAACAGTAATGTGCCAGTACCCCACCTTGGGGGACACCACTAGTGACAGGCTTTCAACCCTGTGCCACTAATTATGACCTTCTGGGATCTGCCATTCAGCCAGTTCTCAGTCCACCTCACTGTCTGTTCATCCAGTCTACACTTCCTGAGTTTGTCTATGAGAATGTTGTGAGAGATGGTGTCAGAAGCCTCGCTGATGTCAAGGCAGACAGTAATCAGTGCTCTCCCCTCATCCATCCCGGTAGTCTTCTCAGGAGGCAATCAGGTTGGTCAAGTCTTTAGTGGTCAAGTCATGCTACTACTCCTGATCACCGTCTTGGCCACCATGTGGATATAGATGGCCTCCAGAATGAGCCACTCCATCAACTTTCCTGGGACTGAGGTGAGGCTGACTGGCCGATAGTTCCCTGGGTTCTCCTTCTTGCCCTTTTTGAAGACTGAGGTGACATTTATTTCCTTCCAGTCCTCAGGCACCTCTCCTGATCTCCACAACCTTTCAAAGATGATCATGAGTGGCCTCGCTATGGTGAGTCTCCCCTCCATTCAGTAATGGGCCCACACTATCCTTTATTTTCTTTTTGTTATTGATATATTTGAAGAAGACCTTCTTGTTGTCCTTGAAATTCTTGGTCAGATTTAATTCCAGATGGGCTTTGAGCTTCCTTGTATCATTTCTACTTACTCTGACAACCTCTCTATATTCATTCCAAATGACTTGACCCTGCTTCCACCTCCTGTGTATTTTCTGCTTGTGCTTGAGTAATGACAGGAGTTCTTTATTCATATACACAGATCTTTTGCCTCCTTTGCCCAATTTCTTACTCACTGGGATGCATGATTCTTGAGCCTGGAGGAAGTAATCCTTGAATATCAACCAGCTTTCTTGGACTCTTCTTCCCTCAGGACTTGTTTCCATGGGATTCTTCCAAGAAGATCGCTAAAGAGACTAAAATTAACTCTCACGAAGTCTGTGGTTACAATCTTATTAGCTGCCTGATACTGAATTCCAAGTATCATGCTAGCCTGATACTGAATTCCACAGTGTCATGGTCACTACAGCCAAGGCTACCTCCAACCTTCACATCTCCAGCAAGGTCTTGCCTGTTTGTCAGTATAGGTGAAGCAGCACACCATTCCTTGTGGGATCTTCCAATACCTGTGTCAGGAAGCTGTCATCAACTTCCAGTGCAAGAACCAGTGCCTGTAACTTTGAGGCTGCTTCATGTTGCCTGTAGGTCTCATCCACTTCCTCCCTCCTGATCAGGCAACCTGTAGCAAACACCCACAACAGTGTGATCCTTACTACTCTACCTTTTTATCCTAGCTCTTGATTTGATTGTCTTCCACCCCAAGACAGAGCTTGATATATTCCAAGTGTTGCCTCACCTAGAGAGCAACTCCACCACTATGCCTTCCTGATCTGTCTTTCCTAAACAGTGTGCAGCCAGCCCCTCATGACTATCTCATCTTTAGGCAAAATGGGTATTTTAACTCTTGTGCTGTCGCATACATATATGTATATACGTATTGGTTTACCAGCTAATCCTACTGGAAACCTCATTCCAAACCTCACACTGTGGTAGTTAGAAACCCTAACCTGAATTGTCAGCTAGAAACATTCATGTCCAGTTTGTACTCATCTGTTTTTATTTCATTATCACCCCCAACTATCAGGGAAAAAAATTATACTTGCACTGAGTAATCACATGTTCCCTCATCCACTGTTACTGGTTTTCCAGCATTGTTTATCAGAGGTGGGGCAGGGGTACACCTTCTTTGACCTTTGTTTTCTGGTTAACATACCTTTAGAAGCCCTTCCTGTTATTCTTTGCATCCCTTGCCAGGTTCAGTTCCAGCTTTTCCATCCCTACACAGCTGTACTTTGTACTCTCCCTGGGTCACCTGTCCTAGCTTCGACTGTATATGTATTTGCTTCTTTCCCTTTAGTTTGACCAGCAGTTCCCTACTCAGCCATGTGGGTCTATTTCCTTCCTTGCCCAATTTCTTGCTCCTGGGATTGCTATCTCTTGCACTCTATGGAAGGCTTCCTTAGAGATCTGCCAGTTCCATGTCCTTGTCCCCAAGGGCAGTCTCCCAGGGGATCCCATCAACTATCTCCCTGGAGAGCTGGAATTCTGCTTGCCTAAAGTTTAGGGGCCTAACTTTACTCCTTACCTGACCCATATTCCTCAGGACTGTGATCTCCAGCAATGCATGATCACCACAGCCTAGGCTGCCTCCCGTCTTGACATCCCCAATAAGCTCACTTGCACTAGTGACCAACAGATACAGTAACGCATCTCTTCTGGTAAGACTGTCTGTTATCTGGGTCAAGAAGTTATCCTTCACACATTCCAGGGATCTCCTGAACTGCCTACAGCTTGCCATGCTACTTTTTCAGCAGATGTAAGGGTGGTTGAAGTCCCCCATCAGGACAAGAACCTGTAGATGGAGGGAAAGGCTCCATCAATAGGCTCCCCTTGATAGGTGGCCTGTAGTAGACATCAATTACAAGGTTCCCTTTGTTGTCTTGGTCTTTGATTTTTACCCACAGGCTTTCGACCTGCTTGTGGCTGTTCTTCAAGGACAGCTCTTCACACTCAATCCTCCTCTTGACTTAGAGGGCAACCCCTCTGACTCTCCTTCCTCCCATCTCTTCTGAACAACCTATAGCTATTGACAGCTGCACTTCCGTCATGACTGCAATGATTCTTATGGGTCCCTTCCAACTCAGGATATTCTATGATTCCGGTCATGTGATCTGTCGCACCACATCTCTGTAACTGCAATGAGATCAAAACCCTGTGACTGCACAGGGATCTCAAGTTCCTCCTGTTTGATCCCCATACTCTGTGTGTTCATTTTATAGAAGTATTTGATCGAGTCAATATCCAAGTGGAGGTGGAAAGGAATTCTCCATAGTCCTGTCTTGTGGTTATGTCTTTGGATGCTTGTTCTTGCTGGAGGTATCCCTTCTTAAGCCTCCTTTTGCTACTTGGGTGGTCGCTAAAGTTCTCCCATTCCCACACCTCTTCTCTGTCAAGCCTGGCTATGTCCCTATTCCTCTGCAAATCTATGTTAAAGCTCTGCTAACTCCTGAGCAAAGATTCTTTTTCCCCTTTGAGACAGGTGGATCCTGTTGATTGCCAGCAGGCTCAGTGTCATATATACTGATCTGTAATCAAAACTCCCAAAATTCCACTGGTAACATCAATCTTGAAGCTAAATGTTCATCTGCATGATTTTATGTTTCTTACCCAGCATTTCATGTAATTGGCATGACAAAAGAGAACACAACTTTTGCTCCAGATCCTTTGATCCGTTGTCCCAAGGCTCAGAGGTCCCTCTTGATTGTCTGCAGCCTTCTTGTTGGGACTTCATCAGTATACACTTGGAAAACCAATAGTGGGTAATAAGCATGGAGCAGTACCAGGCTGGGAAGTTTCTTGGTGATGTCTCTGACCCAGGCCCCAGGGAGGCAACACACAGGCCCTCCATTCCTTTTAAAAGGGAGTAGCCAATGACCACTAGTCTACCTTTTTTGTTAATTCAGAGGCTTGTGATGCAGGGAGTAAGCTATGAAACACACATTTACAATTTTAAAACAGTTATTTTTTTATTCTTGAATTTAGTTTGCATTTACTCAGTATGTGCTCATTCCAAGTTACTCTGCACTTGCACCAATATTTTAGATTCTAATGATAGGATCCTTTTACCATTCACAGTACATCCTAATGCTTAATTTTGAAGATTGCTTAAAAAAAATAAGCTTCAGAACATCATTGCATATCATTTTACTTTATATAGTTAGTTAGACCTTGAAGACCAAGAATATTAATAAAAAGTTTTCACCTGTTGCTTGAGTATGTTCAATTAACAGATTGAATTACTCTGATTATCAGTATCTTTCTTTACAAATAATTCCCCTAGTAGTATATGAGGGTGCTCTCTAATTAAACTAGATTTAAATTACTTTGGACATCTCTAGGAATTATCACAAGCACCACAGAGATGCAAGCAGGCAGGACTTGGAAAACCATGTGTCTGGGAGTTGTCTGCTTTGACTCAGGAGATTATCATTACTTATTTCTATATGTTTATGAACTTGGTACTTTTGGAATATGTACCAGGAGCAGTCATGGATTTATCAAACAGTCACGGTTTTCATTCTGATTCTTGCGTCCACATGCGCTCATTAACTAAAGGCAACTCTCTATCATTAACATAGTTAATAATTTTTTGCATACTGCAGTAGAAATGTGATTTGGGTCATATTTCTAGTAAGGTATCAGCTTTTAATACTGAGACTTAAGTACTGTACTTGTATGGTTTAAACCTGTCTCAAAACCTTAAACAAACAAACAAACAAAACCACCCCAAAACAAACAACAAAAACCCCCAAACCCATAAACATCATCTGCATCCCTCTCCAATCCAAACCAGCATCGTTTTTCAGTTTTTCAAGATGCAAGACACCTCACTAGGCAAATGTGGTCGATGGTGTCAGGGCAGCCTGTTGAAGAAGTGGTACCGGGAGTTAGAAATTCGAGGTTGTTACCCCTGCAAGATACCTAGGAGTACTGCACTCCACAGTACCAATCCTACTGAAATGATAGACTTATGAAATGGTGGCTTCTGGAGTGAGAATAGAGTTTATTTAGATGTGTTTTGTGTGGGATATTTCCCCCATGTCTGAGGAAGATCCTTTGTACTTAGTGTTCTTGTTGGTCCAGGAAGCATCTGCAGTTCTGAGCCTTGAAGACTGAATGCAGTGTGGGGCCAGACCAGCACAGCTCATGAGCTGTAACCCACAAGCTTGCTAAATATTCATCAAGTAACTGCACTATTCTGAGCTTCTTACAAGGCAATAGCAGTGGTGGGAAGGTGGTGCATTTTTAATTTTCAGAGTAGGGTAACCATGCTGATACATGGTTCTTGGTTCCAGCCAAATTCAGTGGCATCATCTGACCTTTGTCTAGACCTCAGCTGGCAGAGGGAGCCAAAAGCTAACACTTAATTTTGCCTGGATCTTGTGCCTCTGAGAGGTAGTAGCTTTTGGCTCCCAGGTTCCCACTGAGCATGAATGCAGTAGAACTGGACACTATGGGCCGTCTGTCCTGGTGAGGACCCCTATGCCACAGTTAAAATGCGCTAAGGATTAGTCTCTGAGCTCCTTCAGGTTCAAATGAAGTTCCAGTGTTGTGAGGACTCTCAGTTTGTGGAGTTCAACTCCCTGGGCTGAATCCTGAGGTCAAAATTCTCACTGATCTTCTGTGATACCTACAGGGTGGATAGCAGAGGGCTCCTGACAGCACAGATTTCCCCCACCTCACCCTGACAGTCAAAGACATGACGGAGGAGGAGAGAGGCAGAATGGACAGTGAGAGAGAGGAAAGGAGAGAACAGGTATTCAGTCATGTGCTGCTGGGCAAAGCCCTGACACCATGTGCTACAGTACTGTTGTCACTGACTGAGCTTAAGGAAATTCAACTGTGTTTAGCCTTCAGTGGATCTTCAAAAAACCTCATGTTGTAATCCTTGCACACTTACTGCTTTAATAAATTCTTGTCTGATTTAAGATTAGGGGTTTGGCAGTTTGTAAATCAGTTGTTAGATTATGTTGCCTTCTTAAAAAACCAGATGGTTTAATAGAAGTCTACTCTCCAGTTGCCTTTGCAGCATCTGAAATGTACCTTCTCATGAGAGTGGTTTTATAGATATGTACAGTGAGAGGGAGTGAGGTACTATAACAGTTTTATGGCTATGTAAACAAACCTCCTTTGTCAGAATTCAGTCATCTTTAACAGCTGAGAGGTGGTGGTGATCACCTTCCATATGATAGTACCTACTTAACCATCTCACAGTAATTTAAAGAGCTCATCCCTCTTTTTCTGAGTTACAATGAATATTTGACTGTTAAGAATTTAGCATTTACCCTTCATGGGTCAGTGGATGGGTTAGACTAAAAGCATCTTTAGAGAAAGATTATTCTAATAAATATTGTTCTAGTATTTCAGTAACAGTAAAATACTGTTCTAGTATTTCATGTTTCTTTTTAAAAAAATAAACCTAGCAGCAGGCTACATTTCCTAATAAGCCGTATTTTAGACATAACATCCCCGTAACTTGAGGATGAGGTGGACTTTCAGAGACAATAGATTTAGTGGCAATATTTCATTTGAATCCTTTTTGATGAAGTAGATATCCTTAACAGGCTAACAGGGAGGCACTTTATTGTTTTAAGACAGTGTTCTAGGAGCTTCATAAAGGCAACATTTTTATATTCCTTTTGTTGTTGTCTCCTCATTTAATCTCAATTTCATTAGTTCATGAATTGTGTGCAGAATGCTTTACCTTAAAATTTGTAAACCATGCAAGCATAAAGTGAGATCTTAATTTAGCATTTCTTCAGAAAATGTGTCAGTCATATTTTATAGACATTGAAATTTTTTATCACAAAGCACAATTCTTATACATTTTCACATAGGCTGCACACTTTTCTTGCCTGATTTGCATCTCTAACACTCACCATGCTCAGTAGCTCACAATTTTAGAAAGTAGTTCAGAATAGGGACTGAAGACATCGTGTTTAGTTAGAAGTGGAAAAGGATTTTAGCTGACATTGTAAACAGGAAGGCAACCTTTGCTTATCACATTTCCTTGCTCTCTCTTTAGAAATAAAAGTATCTTTTCTTCCCTGTGTTAGAAATTGAAAATTTACAGGTAAAATTCTGTGCTTTTACATTTGAAAATACTGTGGTAAGCACTGAGAAAGAGCTTAGCCCTTTTTCTTGACTTTTAATAATTACTACTGAAGCTGCCATGTTGTTAGGAGGATTTACCCTCCTATTAGTGTTTTTCCTAGTGAATAACAGGTCTGAGCTTCTGTAAAATATTAAAAAGTGAAAGATCTTAACCCATCCTAGATATAAAGCAAACCTTTAATCTTAACAAGAGTAAGCAATGCACTGACATCTACCTTGAGGTCTATGAATCTGCATAGCCTCAATTAGGGGATGTGGAATTGGCTCACTTTGAGATAATCTTTGAATCTTGATGATGATACTGGAAATTACAACAGAATCAGCAAGCGTGTTTTTGAGAATTTTTGGTACTTCCTTGGGAATACAGCAGAGTTCAGACTCCTGCTACAGTGCTTGAACCAAGCAGGCTCAACTAGGGAGGAAGCTGTATTAGATAAGGTAAAACAGGAAGCTCTTCATATAGAAAAGATATAAGCTAGTAATTAACATACATCCTCTAGTTTTGGCAGAGGAATGAATGTGTGAGCACACAGACTTTGATGGTTGCTTGGTGAAGAGACTTAATTTGTGACAGGTAACAGAAAAGATGGTGCCTCAAAGAATGTCTTTCTGAAGGAGTCAAGAATCTAGGGCTCAACCTGAAGTATGTTCTCACCTTTCATGCTTCTTACGACACCGGTGGGCACAGCCCAAATTTTACAGGTATTAAAACATTTCCCTTTTGGGCACGGCAAGACCTCAGCCATTTTTTTTTTGGAGTGACTTAGGTCCATGTTATTCAAGTGTGAGAGCCACATATTTAACACCTTTAAAAATCTGGTCCGTGGGATTTTAAAGTTTATCTTCCATTCATTTCCACGGAGTTATAGGCACTGTCTATGGCAGTCACTTTCGAAAATTGCTACGGAGCAAGGGACCCTCAAAATAGTTGAGGATCAAAAAGAAAGAAATGGAGAGACATAAATTAAGGCAGTTTAATGTGTTTGTATGGTATATCTCCTAAGAGTTTCCAAGCATCTTAACGCTAGAATCTAAGCGCCTAAAAAATGTGCCTTACCTTTGCTTCACCCAGGTTCCCTCTGTATAAAGTAGGGATAATAGCTTGGCCCTATCTCATGGTGATAAAAACATTAAAAGACTGTAAGATTTTTTCCAGTACCATAGTAATGGAGGTTATATAAACACCTTAGATAGTGGAAAGATAAGTTGAACTGGTAAAGCAGAGGTCATGAGCAACTAGAGATGAGATGTAGAAAGGGGCAAAGTTGTGCAAGGCCTAGAAGGCCTGGTAATAACTTTATATACTGTATTATGTCTAGGAGGGAGAATTTCAACTTTCACTGACCTTTATTTTGAGTCTTTTTCTTCTCTATTTTATTTACAGTTACATGTGCTGACATTTGTACAATTTCACTTTTGCCAAAGACAGAAATCTGGCGATTTTCTCCTTCAGACTTTGTTTTATATTGTTAGTGTGTGTGCATGTATGAAATTAGCTTCCTGTTAACTACTATGGCATGAAATTAGAACTTGCAACACTGGTACAAAACTCACTTGTGTCACAGTAATGGGTGTATAGGTATGCTCATGTTTGATCTCAGTAGCAAATTTAGCTAAGATATGTTCTGAGCTTTTTTTTATGTCATAAAAACTGGAAGAAACTCATACAGGCTTGCATAACATTTTCCAGTGTTTTCAGCAATATGTGACTTTATCAAGATCTAGTCTTAAGTTTTTAAACTTCAGACTAAAACTTTTTGTGTCATACTGTTGCAAAGCAATTTAAATTTAGTAGTAGAATGGCTAAGGCTTAAGTAAGAGGGTAGGCCTAGAAAGCAACACTTTACAGTAGTGAGTTAAGCAACAGCCTTGTTCGTGGGAATAGAGTGTACTGAAGAAGTAGAAACAATAATCAAAAGATTTAGTCAAGCATATACGTAACGATTTGTACCTTAGATGTGGTAAGGGTCTGTTAAACAGTTTCTAGGGGGGTAAGACAACTTAAGCAGATTTATGATTAGAGTAGATGATTGTTAATTGTTATAAACTACTGCACCTGGTTTGCTATAGAAACTGTAATTGTTTTAGCCTGAGAACTACATGTAAACTTGTTTGTGTATAAAAGCTGAACTGAGAACGAGGGTGGTCGGAACCTTGTCTTGGGGCGTTAGCCCGCAGGTTCCCGGGGCCCCGAATAAAGCACCCATAAACCGGCACTTTGTTGGTTTGTGTCTTTGTTTACGGGCAACAATACGAATCCTGAGGGTAAGTTTTCCCTGCAACAGTGATGACTCAACCATTTCCTGAACTAATATATATTGTCCAACATTATTATTTTATTTATGCTTTGTCTCGCATATACTGGAAGAAGATTTGGAAGAGTGATGTTCTCTCAAAGTCTCCAAATTTGGCTCTTCTGTCATTATTGAGAAATGTAGTAGTTTTGGCAGAGGAAAACCTTTTTCACACTCAGTCTTCTTATTTGCTGGCAGCCAAATTACTGGAGAAGTTCAGTTTGTAACCACTTGTGAGATTCATCTTGGGTGTTTTAAAACTGAACAGGATTACTACCACTGCTCATCCGTGATTCTGTGGTGGCTCTAGCAAGATGTGCTGGGTCTAGAGAGCAAGTTTGATGAGGAATAGGTTAGGGGAGATAAAAACAGAGAAAACACGTACAGAGGCTGGTCCATAGCGACTGAAGAAAATTATCTCTTCCTACAGTTTAGAAACTACTCGGGGGAATAAATAATTTCAAAATCCCCTAGAAAAATGCATCTTACCCACATGGTAGTAACTGGGCTGCTCAGAGGATCCCTGCTCCCTTCTCACTTGATCTGTGGAAGAAGTCCCAGTCCTACTGCAGATCCTTTTGGGAGCCATGGTTGTGCTCTGTGATTCCATCTCCACTGCCTCAGTTTGTTGTTTGGGGTTTTTTGTGTTAAGACATTAAAATTCCAGCTTTGATCAGTTCAAGGCTATGAGATGGCACCCCTGAGGCCCAGATAAACTTAGTAAGTACTTATTTCTATATGCTTCATTACAATCTCCTTTTTCTTTTGACTTAATGATCTGAGTGAGATTATGGCTCTTCACTTTGCGCTTATGAAAGACTAAGCATATTTCCTTGAGATGTATGAAGAAGGAAAATCACCTTAGCCCCAGAGTTGTCTGTAAATTTCATCTCCTGTAGTCAGTGACCATCTTTAGGAAAGCTTATACTTTGGGTAAACAGGTGGTCTGATCTTACTCCTGATGGAATACTGGAATTTTCCATTACTGAGATACATACAGTGGGCAGGCCGAGAAGCTTCTGAACCAAGAGGCTGGAGAAAATTATCTTTCAGATCCTTTCACAATTTTAAAGGTGTTCAGCGAGTGATTCACTTCTTCCTTTCCTCATTTTGACGCTGAGTTATCTGGCTAAAATCCAATCTTGGAAAAGACCCTTCCAAAGGCAATCCTGCCAGAGGGAGTCTGCTTCTTTAGCAGCCCTCTCACCACCAGGGAGAAGGTTTGTGTATTGAAGATATTTGCCTCTCAGCACCTTGCAGCATTTCACCCAATTTGCCTAATCTTGCAAGTGTGTCAGACCTGTCACTGTCACAAGGCAGGTCTGCAGGATTAGACCCACCTTTTACACTTTAAAAACAGTTTTCTACCAGTAATTACAAATGTTTTATATGTGTGTGCAGCTGTGTATATATGTAATATTTATCTCTCTCTCCACACACACGCACACACACACACTTGCATATATTGACATATATATGCATACATACACATATGTGTATATATGTAGGAGTATATACATAATATGTGCATATACACATGCATACACACAAACCAGGTATGTATAGGCTGACTGTCATCTATTTTACATTAGAAAACAATGCAATTTATTGTTTGCCTCTTAGCATGGAACTTTCAAAGAATGTATAAAGACTATAAATATACATGCACACATTATACATACATACAGATGCACTTGCGCAAATGTTCCCATCATCTAGAGTGCATTAAAAAGCAAGACATTTTAGTTTGTTCTCCTGATGGACCTTGTTAAAAACATGTGTTAGTGTATCAGTTCCTATATTTCAGAAGAGACCAGTGCAGAGGCATTCAATCCAAAGTTGCTTGCTATTTTTAAGCTGAAATTAGATTCATTGCTTTGATTATTCCATTGTGGGCCCCAAGTTATATTTTAGTTGTCCTTCACCCTTTTCTCCTTTATTATTTATAACCCACACTCTTTGAGCAATGACCAGGACTAATCTGTAACCTTCTGTCCTTCTGCCTGATTCGTCCTCTTTTGAAACACAAAGATTGAAGCAAATATTCTCAGACTCTGTTAAAATATAGATAGATATTTCTCCCATATATCTTATACTGAAATAAGACTTAATGGAGGTTCTGCTTTTCTGATTCAGTCTCAGTGGACCTACTTCAAAGGAAAATAGCAAAGGACTGGGAAATACTTATTGGTATTCATTGTATTATAATGTATCTAGCACATATGCACTCACATAGGTACTTTATAGGCCTCCACCAAATGGCTTGTGTGGCTATCTTGATTGGTTAGATTAATGCATCCATGTTTTGTGGGGTTTTTCTCCCCCCAATGTTTTTTTGTTTACCCTGCAATGTTAGCTGCACCTAAATAAATAAATTAAATAGTAATTCATTTGTACTCACTCTGCATCACAAAGAAGTGGGGCATAAAACAGCATTAGCAGTGAATCTCCTGGGGACCAAAGAACCTCACAGGGGGCTGGTCCTCTGAATGGTCTTTGTCACTCCCTAGTAGCTAATGACTGAAACGGGATCCATTGCCACTGGGAGCTTTTAATTTCCTTACATTGTACAGATTGCTCTGATCCAATGCAAAGTGACAGCTACCATTTCAGTACAGCTCATTAACAGCTTGTGCAAAAGCCAGCATGCACCATGTCTTCACATATGCTATATTGCTGTGATCTGTGCTCATACAAGCTAGAATCCAGCCTTTGGATAAGTTCTAAAACAACATAGTTGCAGGCATAATACATGCAGTGTCTTAGATACCTGGGGAAAAAAGACAGTATATTTAAACTTATCAGATTTATGGTAAGTTTATGGCAGAAAGATTCATGTCCATACTTCAGAATAACTTGAGAAAACTCCAGGATTTATTTGCTTGGTGAAAAACCAGCAATAATGTATTGAAGAGCAGGGAGCATATAACAAAGAAAGTTTTTCAGGAAATTTAGGAAATGTCAAGATTGCTAACAGGGGAAGAATAAAAAGGTGTCAATTCAGAAAAGTAATTAGAAAATTAATCGAAAGTTCTCAAATTCTCTAAGGCATGTGGAACTACAGAAAAGTTATGTCTGTCAGGCACAGGCAACAAAACTACAATAACTTTGTTTGTGTTAGGTTGGGTTTTCGTTCGTGGTTTTTTTGTAAGCTCTAGTAAATTCTAGCCAGCTGTGGTATCTTCAAAATCAGTGGGAAAATCTTGCTTTAATTTGTACAGGAATTTTTATTTTTCCAGCATGTGTGTATATAGGGAAAATTGTATTAGCTGGGTTAGCAGTCAGTAAAGCATAATTTTTTTTTTACATAATTTTTGTTTGAAAAACAAATCCACTGAAAAAGAAAGAAAAACTTGGTGTTTCAATTGCCAGATGGAACATTTGTATTGAATAGGAGAATAGTAGAATAAATCCAGAGCATACTGATGTTCCTCATCATTCAAACCTTTGAGGGGGCAAAAACCGTCCAGCTATGGTCTATTAATATAATGGCCAGTCTTCGCGAGCGAAGATTTGGGAAAGGTCATTAACCCTTCGAGCCTGTGCAGTGGATTTTTTAGGTGAGACACAGCGTGCACTGAACTGAGCCCACCCTTTAATCCTGAGGTTCATCTGCCGGGGCCAAGCAAACTTGGACAGTGGCAGTGAGGTCCTCAGAACGTAGGTTTGTTTAGAGTGACCTTCTCTTAGATGGATTGCCTTACAAGGCTGGCGAGCTCCATCTGCCCGGGGGGCTGGGAATCGAACCCGGGTCGCAGCGGTGAGAGTCCTGCACCCTAACCACTAGATGGTCTATTAATTCTAACATAATTGATGAACCTTGGAGGTTGTCCCAAATCAGAAGCAATGTCAATGTCTGCACTGTGATGACTTCATGGGAACGTATCTGTGGTGCTTCCATAACACCATTTTTGATCTGAGCATGTCAGAGAACTTCAAAGTCTGTAATGAAAGTATACCATTACAGTAGACTGAGAGGCCAACTCTGAGTAATTTGTAAGGGTACAGGATTTTATCAACCCTTCTTCAGCTCAGTGAAACTGAAAGTATTCAACACCTTCAAGGGTTAAAAAGAAGAAGCTTTCTTGGAATTGAGAGTATAAAATATTCTGTGGGTATTTGCTGAAGTTGTAATTTACAGTCACAGAATGTTTGGGAAGTCCAATGGATAACAGGTTATCCTTAAGTATAAAGTCCTCATTCTGAAAGATGCCAAACCAGAGAGGTGGATTGTTAATGTGCCTTGCTCAGTAAAAGCAGCTAAGTTGCAAGTAGTTGCCATTTATGTTCCTTCCCTAGTTTTGCTTCTGACTATTTGTGAGACTGACTGGAGTCTAATTGTCATGAGGAGTTTTTATTAGTGCATGAAGCAAATAGCATCAGATATGGGTCATATAATGAGAAAAACTGTGATGTAGTTACGTTTAGATCCTGCAGTCTACATGCATGAATTAATGAAAAGCTGTAAGATGAGACACAATTATTTTAAGGTGGAAGCTTCCATTCTGATGAATTTTTGAAGTTATTTTTTCTGGTTTTAATGCAGAAGTTGAGATAAGTGCAAATCCTTGGCCTGTAAAGTAGATGAGTTGAAATACTGTCATTGTCAACTTAGCAGGATAGAGCTGGGTGACTTTTAGTGACAAGAGGCAGTGAAGCTCTCTAATATCCTACAGGACTTGTAGCAGGCAGAGAGACAAACCCAGAATCTTGTGTTTTTAAGGCAGTACAGAATAGGATCACTGAGGGGGCATTGGAGTATGTGGGGGTTCACTTATTCAGATAGCAAATGTATGGTTTAGTGTTCAATAAAAAGAGCCAATATATTGTCAATATAATAATGTATTTTAGAAGTAAAATTACATTTGAAAACATGTAAAACACCTTGCTACAGCTCATAACCCACTGTTTCTACCTACAGTGCACCTCTTCTTCCTCACTCCTTTTTTTATCAGAATGAAACATATCAAAGTGTAAAAAGAATACACATATACATATTTAATAAATAATAGAAGCACGGTTTAGTTTATGAAACAAAAGTGGATATAGGTCCATGATAATATTCTCAGGGAAACAAAAGGATTATGTGTATATATACATATGTATGTTCACACAGTGTGCATGAAAAGATTATTTACTATATATAAACTAGAGTATCAGTAACAGTGTGTTTTTAAAAGATTTTTGCATCAAGTATGTGTATCATATTGCATTAAATGTGTATGTATCACAAACACATTGTTTTAAGATGGAAGAATAGTCAGTAAATATTGATGCATTCAATGGACAGAAGATATGGTGGATCCTCATTAATCCAAAATGTATCTTAGTAAAACCTTGTGTTCCTAAAGGGGAAAAGCTACTAATGTGAGTACTTAGACTTGAAAGATGTTTTGCCACAAAGAATTGGAGTTTTCGCCTTATAAAAATGTCACACTAAACATAATGACCTCTCTGAGAACAGTAATGAGAGGAGTAGGAGAGTGGCTCAGCATTGGCTGAGGCAGTGGTTTTACGGAGCTCCAGAGTAGCCTGCATCTTCTCTAGATAACAACTTGACACCAATGGCTTGATGGGACTCCATGCTTTGAGAAAGTGTCCTTATTGCAGGCTCTGACCCCTTGCCAGGGAGCTGCTGCCTGCTAAACGCAGGTTGCCTCAGGGCTTGCCTGAGTGTGAGGTTGTGCATGTCCCACTTCTAGCACAGCTTTTTAAAAGTCCCTGTAGCTGAACTAGTGCAAATGGCCAAATTAACCCTTTGGATGGAGATTGTTCAGACTTATGCGGCCATATTCACACATCAGCAAAGGAGAAAAATTTAAACTAAATTTAAATAAGCCAGTTAAATGAGTTATGACTAGAGAAGCTAGAATTGCGTATGTACGCAGAATGCATTTGTATGTATTTTAAAATTTAGTTAGTATCACATATATTCCCAACCCATCATATATTGGTTCAATCAGGCACATCTCTACTAGCAGTAGTAGCACACCAGCACTGTATCTTGTGATATACCTCTGATCATAATTTGGAAAAACTCAGTTTTACCCAGCTGCATGGTGTTTATACAGTATGTTGTGCTCAAGGGTAAGGCAAGAAAGCACCTAGCCACATGTCTTGCATCTCTGATTGAATGCATAGGCAGCCTGAGTGCTTAAGCTCTAAACCGCATGTTATGTTGTCTGCCTGTGACCTTCAGAAGAAGTCTACAAAGCAGATCTCAAAATTAATTAAACTTATGGATTAATATTGCTTAACGATGCTTAGAAAGTTTTACTTTCACCCCTGACTTCTCTGTAAAGTGGAAAAATTAGCTAACAACTAAGGACCTACCAAAAATCCTGTCCTGTGGCCTTTTTTGCTCACTGTCCCCCCAAAGTGCAATGGTAGTTTTTCAAGTAGAAAGGTTATATGTGTGAGTTAAATTGCAGGGTCAGATGCTGCTCTTGGACGTGCATGAAGAATCCAGTTGATGATGATAGATGAATCAGGCCTTAGGTGGTAAAACTGGGGTATTTTACTCTTTAAGTTGAAGGAGAAAATGTGTGGCCATATTTTCAGAAATACATAGTGACTAGTACCTTGAAGAAAATATTCCTAAAATAATTGTATTGGTTCTCATGAGCAGGATGTTTTACAGCTGAATCACTCTGGGAACACCAACTCCCAAAATCATGAATATAAAAATCATAGATTTTTGAGTTTTTTAAACAGTAATTTTCTGCTTCTTCAGTTTTGAGGCTTCATGGTCTTTGTATTCATGTTTCTATTCTCCAAAACCCTGAAAAGATGAGATTTTTTTTTCCTTTTTTGGAGAGGGTGAAGGACAGGGAAGTGAGAAAACCAGTCTGTATTCACTTGACTCCCACAATATGACCTTTAGAAAAGCATTAAGTACTATAAGTCTCAGTCAAGCAAGGTGACTGTCAAGGCTACATGTAGTCATTACACAGAGGATCTTGCGAAAAATTAGCAGATGCGTTATTTCCTTTTTTGTTAGGGGGGCTATCACTTCTAGGATTAAAAAAGAAGCAAGCAGACTTTATCACTCTTCAAAAAGCCTAAGTCTTGTGATGAAAGATGTATCCTGAGAGGGGACATAGAGATGTATTTCCATTTAGAGTTGAGTTCTTTGCTGGCTCGTGTCAAGAGACAGTCACTGCAGATACAAGGTGAGCTTTGGGGAGTGACTCAGCTTGACACCAGGAACTGCAGGAGGATGGCCTTGGTGAGTCTGTGGAGTGAGTTTGCTTCTGCGAGGCTGAACTCCCAGAAAATAGTCATTGGTGAGGATTTTTAACCTTGCAAAGAAAGGAGGTGCTGTTGCATGGTGTCACCCCATTTGCTTTCCTCTTTCAAATAGCACAAGGGAAGAGGAATGGGGGTAAATAATCTTTTTGACAAAGAGGAAATAAAACAGGGACACTTTTAACTCTGAAGAAAGAAAAAAAAAGATGGTTTCCATATTAGTGTGCAGGTTTAACATTTTTTTTATTTGTCTGTTTTTCAGAGATTGAATTTAGTTGGTCTTACAGGTCTTAATCTTTGTCTCAGCTGGTGTCCCGCTACCCGCCATTTGAAGGACTTGGGGGTAGGCAAAGCAGGCAGTGCGTCTGGGAACAGGTCATTCTGGCTGCAAGAAGGAGGAAATGGTATTTAAAAAACCCATTTAATTAAATGACAACACTTGGGATTTCATTTAATTCACATTACAGGAGGAATTTAGACTTCCACTGCTACCACCTGCTGCCAGGCTGAGCTGCGAGCGTTGTTCCTGCGTCTCACCGATGCAGGTGAACTTACTGCTGAACCACTTTCACAGTCCAGAAAGCATGACATTCCTTGTTACCAGTGGGAGGAAAGGCTAATTGAGAAGTGTGTATAAAAGCTGTAATGAGTAGCATTTACATGTATTGATTAGAAGCAGGCCACAGTCTCTCATTTATCACCACCAGCAGCTGTGAAATTTTCCCCACGTCGATTGGCACGGCTCATATTCCTGCTCCTCTGGTTCTTTATTGCTTTTTTCTTTCCCCCACCTGCCCTGAACCAGAGTGCTGATCCACCAGCTGGAATGGGCTGGTAATTACTCCAGCTTCTCCGCCAGCTGCCACAATTGCCAAACTGCTGGAGTGAAAAATTCCATCCTGCATTTCCGATTTTTTACATTACCACTGCATAATCATATTTGACGAATAATTAACCTGGGTTAATACTTCAGGGAGCCATTTGCAAGTAAATTGATAAGCTGAGTGCTGTAAAGGTGCACAAGAGCTAAAGGCTTCAGGAAGATGCACAAAACAGCCCACTGACGGTGCTATTTCAATACGTGCACACCTCTTGACCATCTTAATTAAGAGTGGACGGTGGGTACTGTCCCCTAGCCTCCTTAAACAGAGCATGGCTCAGGAGGAGGGAGAGGATGGGAAACACACTCAAATTAAACACTCCACTGTATCTGTCTCATGGCAGTGGTGCAATGGATGTGAATAAGTGCACTTTTCCTCCCTTTCAGATTTAGAAATGAACACTGTTAGATCAGAATCTTGTTAAACAGGGTTGAAATCAATGAAAACTTTCCCTGCCAATTCAGTGGAGAATAAGGTTGGAGAGTTGTTTGCCCTACCTTTAATAATACCATTCAGGTCAGTGAGAAAGCAGAGTTGAGTCCTTTTGGAAATTTATATATTTGTATTTTTTTTTCAATTAAGGCAGCTGCACTGTGTTTCAAATGTATGCCTTTGCTTTGAGGTCGATCCTGGACTTCTGAGATTACTTAAAAACCTCTCTATGTGACTTCTGTGGTTTATAAATCCACTCTTTCTTCAACATCAGATTTTAAAATGTTTGGCATATATCCTATTTGGAGCAGGATTGCACTAAAGAGTAGCTGATTTGAAAAAATATTTTTGGTTTCTTCTGCACTTTTAAAAAGTAAAAAAAAACAAACCACAAAAGATTTCTGTTGTATTGTTTTTTCTGGCACAGTTACTGTTATCCAGGCAAATACTTCTTCAAGGTGGCCAGTAAATGTCATATAAATGTTCTGTAGCACAGTTTTGGGCACAGGAAGAGACAAGAATTAGAGTTAAATGAGAGCCACATTATTGCAGATCTTATCTGGGGCTTGCTTTCATTTGGTTTTTGCTATGTAGCAACATTCCTTAGATTCAGAATAAAATCTCATAAGAAATTTTATAATATATTTCTATTTCTGGGGAGACATGCAAGACAACGGTGTCTAAATGGAGAACGAAAAAAGAAAATAATTAGTCACAGTATTTTCATGTGAACTGTGTGTGATTTTTTATCTCCTCAAGACTTCCAGCCTAACTCCTGATTTTTGGGAATGTCTGGTTTGACAGTCTTGGTGGCAGCCCTTATGTGCCATACAACTGCAAAACTATGAATTGAGAGAACAATTAGTGGATTTGTATATCACACACTTGCCAACGTGCCCTAAGCAGAATACAGTCAAGACACCATTAGCAGTGGAGTTACATAGCAGCCTCCAGCTGAGCACCCTCCCTGGCTGAACTGCCTGTGCAAAGCCCTGTATGCTCCTCATGGAGCATTGGCACATCCCATCACTTGTGCCCCAGGAATATGTCTGGAGATGGTGAATGGGCATGTGGAAGTTAAAAGCACCATTTTAATTATTTTGTCTCTACATGAAAGAAGAAAAATAGTTAAATAAAAACATATGTATTAGGGTTTAAGAGATCAAAGCAGTTTTTATTATTCACTAAGATGACTCAGGAGAGAGATGCAGATGGGATTATTTAAAATTAAACAGTGTCACTATGGTCCTATGAAGACCAAGGCTTTATCTAACACAGCTCCTTCTTACAGATATGCTGACCATGGGAGTAGGTTTGAGCGGGCTGCCATGAAATTGTAAGTTGGGTACTTGAAGGCAATATCGTTTTTTTTGGAAGGCATAGTATTTCTTTAAGAAGCATAAACCTTAATCATGTGGAATATTATTTTCATTTGCTTTAAATAATAGAGGTTTATCAAAGTAGCTTAAGTTAAGAATTGTCTTATATGTAGTGATTTGCGCTGTTGCTAGTGAGAATTTAAGGATTTCTGGGTTATTTTGTGTGATTTGAAATCTCTGTAGTTTCAGAGAATTCTGAGAGGAAGAATAACTCATCAAAATATAGGGGGGTTATGACTTCCAGTGGTTTTGTTATTTTTTGCAAATGAATTTAATTTAATTTAATAAGTATTTTATAAATAACTTAGTCATTGTCAGGAGAAAGGCTAGCCAAATCTTGAATTTCTTCAAGCCTCAGGCTGACAGCTGTATGTATTGTGGCAGATGTACGAACCCTGTATAAATCCCTACTAGAAATTTGGTGCAGAGGGGTTTCATTGGAAGTGTGATACACCGAAGACCACTGTCATTAGATCATTACTGTTCAAAACTCATGTGCAATGTGTGTATGATTTGCCATAGCAAATGTTTCTAGAAACTGAGGCAGGTGCTTCAGAGTGTGGCCCACTCACAGTAAATATGAAAGGAATTAGCCTTTTCAGTTATGGTTTCCTTCACCATGCAGCTTCTCAGGTCTGCCTTATCATTTTCATGTGGACAAATTGTAATCTGTCTTATTGTCTGCTCAGCTGTTTCTGTAAGCAACCTCTTTCAAACCTAAATAGAATTGCATGGCATGGCATGGCAATTCAGAAAATAAATAAAGAATAACACTCTTATGACTATCCTGCTGTATTTCCCCAGCACTTAAGTGGTCAGAGCTTCTGTGCATGTCAGACTGAAAGTCAGTGCTGGGCATTTGTCACTGTGTGTGGTAATGCAGGGGAAAGCAGTTCCTTTCAGGGCTCAACTGTAGCACTAAGTGAAATCAATGGCCAAACAATCTAACACAATTGGTCACATATTGATAGAATTAAACACTGCTGTTAACGTGACTTGTCATTGATCTGACAAAACCAGAGTCCAGGCTAAAAGTCGCCTGAAGCCTTTAGACTCTGCGTTTACATAGCAAAGGTTGGAAAATTATTCGCTCCATCTGCTTCTAACATTTTTTCTATTTTTGCTGACAATACTCCTCACTCTGGAAAACACTTGCAGAACTTTTAACCTCTTCATTGTCAGAAACCTCCATTGTCACATACACACGACCCCGCCCACTGTGCAAATTCTCTCTTGTATCAGGCCTTTGGGTCTCTTTTCCTAATGAATACACAGGGAAATGTTCACAAAAGTGAATCCAAGAACTGGGAACCTTCCCTATGTCAGGGACATGGTCATCTGGATCAGCTGCAGGCAGTTTTGTGAGTAGGCAGACACAAATGGTGGAATATAGAACATTACTGCCTTTGAAACAGGGAATATATCAGGAAAGCAGAATTAGACTCAAACCTTCTGGTGAACAACATATCTGGCTTGTGCAGGATATAGCCTGTTTTCAGGTCCAGAGGGTAAAAATACCAATAAAGACAGCAATTAAGAGGTTCTCTGCTAGTATCACTTGAAAAGAGTTGCATTCAGAAATCAGTTTTATTGAGCTCCAGCTTTGAATCTGTAGTTTAGCTGTTGGCCTTTCCTCGGTGTGTCAGAATCCAAAAGATTTTGCATTATGAAATCTTCAGCTAGATGGAATAATTGCCATACACACCAGAAACAAGTTCCTAATGAGAGCCTGAAAGATCTGAACAAATTGCTCCAGACTATTTGCAGGGGAAACTTGTTCTTAATGCTGCCAAGTTCTCTGATCTGACCTACGAGTCATGGTTTGCTTTTAGGCTGATTGCAAACCTGATAACGTTTTATAAAGTACCATAAGAGGAAGGAACCTGGGTTTGTAAAAAGCACGTCTTAATGGTAACTCATAGTCACAACATGTCGGCCCTGCATTTCTGCACCATTCGCAGTGTCAGGAAAGGCATTTTCACCTGCTCCACTCTCACAATCACTTCTCTCCTCCTCTCCTACAGCTCTTTGCCTCTTAGACATCTATTTTGTTTTCTGCAATCTTCGTGTTGTTAGAGTTTATAGATACTTGACACTTTGATAGTGGGTATTGCTTCTTCGTTTATCTGCTGGCTGCTGAGCCCATGGATTGCCGAAAAAAGGGTGTTGGCAGGCTGTGCTCCTGCATGTGCCGGCATGGCATTTGGTGTTCCTGGACAGCCTGAGCACCCCAGGGTGATCAGTAGCATGTCTGCCTCATACCTCAAATTTGGGGGAGAGAAAGCTGTGTTTGCAGGGCTCTTGTTCACTTTTTTCTGATGTTACTGTTTTATAATAAAAGCTTTCCAATCAAGTTCAGTGTAGACCTTGCTGGTGGATTGTTGTTGCCTCTGGCAGCTGTGATGGCAAGATTTGCTGTGCTGTATGCAGCCTAGGGACTCTGACGTGAGTTATCACACTTCCACGGCTCCTTCCTTTAATTCACAAGCCTTGCAAAGATGTAGGGAGTGAGGAAGGGAGAAAAAACTTTAATGTACCTAGTAACATAGTCACAGTGGGGAGAGAGTCAGAAAAAAATTATGCTGCTTACTTGCACTTCTTGCAACATTACAGAAGCAGACAGGTATCTTCTGAGTGCAGTATTAGTTCTTCCAAGATTATTAGCAGAAAGACATTCCCACAGCCGGAAAGGAGCAAAGACACCCGAGCACACTAGTTATGTTCTCACAGTCTGGAGCTCTGTGGAACAAGGTGGTGGTACTTATCAACCTTCTCCACATCCTTGTCATGAAACACCAGTGCATGAACGGTATACACGTCTGAACGGGCAATGTGAAATGCTTGGAAAATATTACCCTATACTGAAGTTGAAAGCTAATTTCCCATCATGACAATTCCCAGTAGACTCGTACATTTGAAGTCTCAGTATGAACACTATGAGCTCATTCCAGAGATTAAAGAACCATACTGGCAGATGAGATGTCAGGAGTGAGACATAATTGTACTACAGAAGTGGTAACCTGTACATCTTGGGAAAAGAACAGGACACAGCTCCTGCATGTAGGACACATGTCCTGCATGTGGCCGGGTCTTTGAACTCTGTCAGGAAAGATCACACCACCAACAAGGCAGCAATATGATGTGGCCTTCCTTCATACAAATGCTGTCTTCATCCCCCTCTCTCAGTTGTACCCCTTCTCTTTTCCTAAAGTAATCTAAGACCTACAACTTGGTGATGGTTTCATGAAATGCCCTGATATAGTATGTAAAGAGTGTGTGAATGCTAAACATCATACTGCATATGATGGCAATATAAAGAGAGTGCACACACAAAGGCTTTCTTCTCATCTTTCTATGCAGTGGTTCAAGTAGCATTTAGGAAAGTTCTTCAACAATTGTGCTTGATTGGTTTGGATGCTTATAAAACCTTCAAATCTATTGATACAAGAATAAATTTTGTGAAATGAACTGGACCCACATCTGAATAGTGCCTGTAATTTTAGAGACACTGCATTCACTTACAGTGGGGAATTTGAAGCATTTTTATAAGACATACAGTTGCATTTTTTTTCTGTGAGAAGCCTTATCTCTAGTGACATTTTCTCACCAAAAGAAATTAAAAACAATTTAAGATGAGTAGACTACACATATTTATCTCAGTATAATTTTCATATTGCATTATTGGAAAAAAAAAAGAAAAGCTTACCTTATTTCATCACTCATTGTAAATAAAGTGGATAAAAAAAATAAAAAGTTCTTTATGTTTACTTGACACTCCTTTGCTGTTTAGAAGATAAAGTTTAAGGACTTTGGTTACCTTTTAGCTTCTAAATTCTAAAGGACCAGAGATTTTTGTCAAAATCCCCAAATCTAGTCCTTACAACTGCAAGTCTATGTTAGCAGTGCTTTCCTTTGAAATTTTTAGTCATCAGCAAGTAGCAATTCTGTCTAACAGCTGCTCAAAATTTGTGTCAATTAACTTTTTTTAGTCTTCATAGGATGCAGGAACAATGGCAAAATATACCATGAATGTGTTCCTATGTGCTAGAGTAGAGTACTTAATTTTAAGTGAGGAGCTAGTTAAATAACTATATGTAACCTTCACATTAATGCTATTTCATCTCTTTCGTTATTGTGTAACCCTCGAACAGAGCATCAAAACTAAATATCCTTGATAGACTTGCAGTGATGTATTGTGGTCACTGGAGACATTTTAAACAGTGCAGCCAGCTGAGTGAGGTTTCCGTGCTGTCTCTATCTTTTTGTGTCCATGAAATGTTTAGTTCTTATTACAGCTTACTTATGCATCCTAGGATTGAATTTTTTTTCCCTTAACTTAGACAATTGGCTGATCAAGGACAGCTCTTTAAGCAGGTTTGAGAGATCTGTAATAAATTATCAAAGACCTATGAAGCCAGCTTCATAATAAATTATCCCAAGTCCCATGCAGTCCCTAGCATTGCAATTGGAATTCATGGGAGCTTGGCCTGACATGTCTCTGGAGAAAGTCTTAATCCTTCAAGTGAAAGTCTGAGAAACTTGGCATGACAGACTGTGTAAGATTAAGCCATGACGGTCTGCCAAGACTATTTTAGAAATTTTGTGCTTAATGGCCTCAGCTATATTTCTCACTCGTTCTTCCTCCGGTGGGTCTTTAAGTCTATTGACATAGTAAAATATGGATGGTCCAACTGGACTGGTGAACTTTTAATTATCTATGTGCCACACCTTTTGTGCAGTGAATACTATGGCTCCTTGGTTTCAGAAACATTTCTGTGTGTCCATAACCTTACTGATGTGAGTAATTTCACTGGTGGGAGCAGAATTCCCCCAGCCTGGTTCATGGCAGTGCAGGGAAGGACGGGGTGGGGAACTGAGGGTTTGCTGGCATTTGCATTATGTGAGGTGTGTACAATATCTAATGAGGTTTGCTGCCCCCTTACCACTGTGCAGTGTCTCTATCCACTGTATCAGTTCCAGGATAAAAGAAAACACATGCAAACATGCCTGCAGAATCAGAGCTGGTAGCTACTCAGCACTTTTTTTCCTGTAGTTGTTTTTTTTGATTCTCAGGTGTATTTGGATCAAGCTGAACTGAACAAGGCTTAGAGAGATCCATAAAATCTTGTGGAAAAAGAATGAAAGCCACTTAAAATATTTTTTTTTACTACATAAAATTGTAATGACACGGAAGTGTTTTCAGTGGAGACTTTCTAGTGTAGAAAATGTGTTGCTTTGGGAAGCCAAGACTTTTCCTTTTTGGGTAACTTTCTGTAATTTTTTATGTAAGTGTGGTAAAAGGTTTTCACCTTAAGCCTACCATTAAATCAAGATACTCTATTTCTGTATCCTGAGTTAATTTGATAGTAGTTTCATGTTTTTGGAGTTTGACAAAAGAGAACATGCTGCTGTGGCAGAGGGACTGGAATCAAATTAGTACATATTGAATCGGCCAGCTAATCAGGGGATTAAATGTTAAAAAAATCCATATGAGATGCTTTAATGAAATATTTGTATGTGACAGGGCAAGGTCTGAATGAGAAATGCATGTTATGCCTTGCAATACTGTATGGATAAAGCACTCACGTAGATTTCATAGTTCTATATGGTTTGTATTGAAGTATTTTCTAAAAAACCCAAGAAGGATTGCATATTATTTTACAGTGTGTTTTATAAGTATCAGAAAGCTGGTCAGAAAAGTGAGGAAAATATGTACCATGATGACTGTAATAAATCCTGGGAAAAAGCAATGGAAGCAAACTTAGGGAAATGTCTGTTGGCAGATGATATGTTGTGTATTGTATGGTCTATTCACGGCACAGGCATGACACTTATAGGAATGGCAGCAGTTGTGTCTGTACACACAGCAATTAAGAGAGAATTCATGTCTGGCATAAAGATACTTTGGTGTATGCCCAGGAGCCAGTCTGCCCAGCGATGAATATTAGTGCTATTCTTTCCTTTTGATTGAAATCCCTCTGGAGGGGAAGGTGAGCAGTAGTTTCAGCATTGGATCATTAATGTTGCTAACATACAGGGGAACTGTTACTAAAGTTGCAAGGTTTAACCAAATGGGTAACTGCAGTGTGCTGTTCCTTCAGAAGGATGTTCCCAACCCCACCAAGTGTTTGTGCCTGGCTTTTTTCCAATTGTGGAAAAGAAATGGAGCTACTACACTAAATAAAGATGGAGAGGAACATGCATCTTAGAGAAAATGAGGGTCTGGTGTCGTGGGGCATTATCCTGGGAGGGACTTGGTTTTGTGTCCTGAATCAGATCTTAGTGCTCCCAGACTCAGTCAAGTGGGGAACGTGCCATTCTCTTTCCCCTTCTGGTTCTGGTTGTGGTCTGAAATTGTATTCTGGATGTTAGAAAAGAGTGTACTCCTATAAATTGAGTGTACCCTTCCACTTCTGAAAATGGAGTTTTGGAAAAGTTCAGTTAACTGGTTTTAGCTACTTTGACCTTTTCCAATAAAGATAAAATAACACAGAATCAGACATTTTCTACCAGGGTCTACAGGTCAAATTATTCCCATGTTGAGACATAGACTTTACAGTTGTCTCTATTGCCAAGCAGGGAAAATTAAATACCCAAAAATTTTCTGTCTTAAAAAAAAAAAATGGAAATTTATTTTTAATTAGTTTATAGAGTATTGGGAATCAAATTGCATAAGAGGGTGACTTTTTGGTTTTGTTTTGTTTTTTTTTTTTTAATAGGATATTTTTAGCCCAGTCCTCCTGGTCAAATTCAGCAAAGTTGATTATTGTATGATCTCTTTGTAATCCCATTCTTTGTTCAAGGGATTTCATGGCACTAGGTGCTGTATAAACACAGGATAAAAGGATGGAGCTATCCCCAGAAGCTACAGAATTTTTTGGAAAATAAGGAAAACTTAAGGATGCTGAGAATATTAAATTAGTGGAAATGAAAGGTAAAGAATTTTGGGCACTGTTTCTCCTAGGCACTAGTTATTTCTCAGATGTGCCAAAATGTTCCTAATTTTCATAAACTACAATATGTCTCAGTGTCTGGTGGGACTGAACCCTATAATGTTGAAGCAACCCTGATACAGGTGAGCAGAATTTTTGTGAAAGCCTTTTCTTCATTTTATTTATTCTTACAGAAATTAAAAGAGCAGAGTATACAACAGCAAGAAACAGAGCATGTGTTTTGCATACACAGAAAAGCAAACAAAATAGATATAGCAAGGCACTGATACACATGAGAAAAATTGCATCAATACTTTAGTCATACATCAGCTTATGAATACTGTATTGATCTGTTTTTCTTCCAGCATCAAGATAAAATTAGTGTTACATGCTTGGAGCTTCCTTAGCTATTGGACACAGGGATTAGTGATTGGAACATAGAGGCTGGTAGTCAAGAAATCCCTATTCAAAAGATGGACAAAGCACTTCTGACTTTCTTTTCTCGCTTTCCTCACCTGTCATTGTGACCAGAGAGATACTTCATACTTGCCTGTATTACAGGTCTGATGTTATGCACCTACTGGACAATTTAAGTTATTTTAAAATATTGTATGTGCAGAAAAGCTGCTGACTGTTGTTCTAGTCTATGAGTGTCCCTTTCACACTGTTGCATTTTTTTGCCTTGTAGTATTTGTACCATTGTGGCAGCTGGAGGCCAAAACTGAGCATTGTTTCAGACACTGCATAAGCATGTCACAGGTGACAGTGCCTGTGGTGTCTGCTCTGCAGATCAGGGCTAGGTACCACTGCTTGTGGGTGGCTCCCTTCACCATCCCCGGAGGCCTTATGCCTCCTTCTGACAGAGGCAGCCTTGTGTCCTCTACCTCTCTGCCAAGTAATGGGCCCTCTCATTCAGAGCTTGCTGTGTGTCTTTGCATCTGAGAGACTTGAGAGAGCCTTCTGGTGATGTGTCTTACTGAAGACAGTAATGGAAATAATAATAGAATTTCCTTAGGAAAATGAAGTTTTCCCAATTATCAAGTCCTGATCCAAGTTGCCTTCCTCCTTCCCTGTGTTTTTTGCAGGAGAAAGGATAAATAGGAAAAACAAGTCATGTAGCTGCACATTGTGACAATAGATAACAGTAAGAAGTTTTAGTGGCTTTCTCCTCTTGTGCTGCCATTCTCTCTAAAAATTTGGCATGCTGACTAAGAAGGATACAAAGGAGAACTAAGACTGTACAAATGAAACACAGAGTGTACCATACTTAAAGAAATTTAGATTACTGTCTTCTGGAGGAAAATGTTTTTATGAACCAACTTTGCTTTACAGCTCTAAAAAGCAGTAGTTTTCCCTGTCATCTCTGGACTACATTAGTGTCAAGAAAGTGCTTCTCCAATCAAGTGTGCTTTTGAGTTTATGAGATATGGGCTTGGATATGGTTCCTAGTGGTGTCTGTTGGAGGTTCTGTCAGTGGCCTTACTGAAAACGAATTCAAGCATGGGAGTAATGGGAGGGACCTGTTTGCTTTTATATTCTCACTTAAAATCTTCTTAGGGTCTTATGAATAACAAGAACCTGATTTTGCCTCTATTTACCATTTTTCAGTACAAATCCATCACTAAAGACCCAGTTCTGTGCTAGCATGGCACTCAATGAAGCCCTGTTAGAAAGTTACCATACTGCAGTCCAAACAAATAGCCATAGGACTCTTACATGTTTTATGAGCTCTTGGAGTCTGGCAGAGTCTCAGGTTTGCCTTCTATCTTCAAATCTACTTTTTTAACTTGGGAAGTGGAGAGGGAGTGAAAGAGAAACATGAAGAAATCAGACAGGTAAACAGGCTTTGCACAGGGATTTTTAACACACCACTGCTTTTATTTAAAGCATGCTGTTGGTTCTATTTAGCAGCTCTGCTGCCAAGCTCCAAACCCAATCTAGTTCAAGCTTCCCTTGGGAGCCCCATTTACTGAATTTGTGGTGAGTCAGAAAGCATTTCTACCTGCTTGAGTGTGCTCCTGGGACAAGGAGAACTGAAGAGGAGAAGCTCTTTTGCCTTTTTGTGTTGGGTTCTGATTTGATTTGCTCCCATCAGATGAACATATACTCCTTTGGGGGTGACTTACCCCTGTGGCTGCCTCCATGACAAGCTGGTACTCCTCAACAGGAGTTATCTTACAGTCTGGGCCAATTGCCTGTTTGCTTCATAGCAAAAATGTCAAAGACCTTCCTTTCCTAGCTCAGATTTCTGTACTTCCAGTCTGCAGCTGAATACACAATTCATCATGCCCCTAAACCAGGGCTATCTGTCTCCTCATTGGCCCCTTCTCCAAGCTGTATGAGTCCATGCTCGCTAGCAGGGTGTACCGCTTACATGCAGAAAGACATTACAGATGTTCTCCCGAAAGCTGCATGTAATACTAAATGCTAATTTTTCAGTGATAAAAATTCAGTGGAGAATGCAGTGCTCATTGATAGGAATTTCATTTTTTTTACAGGCTTTCCATGCCATGGCAAGATTAACCCATGGGCATTTCACCTTTTTATGTTAGTGATAGATGTGATCCTCCAGATCCTAAATACTCTTTATCTGCATCTCATCCATCCAGAACATGTATATTGAAAATGCAATTGATTTGTGGTGCAATTCTGAAAATCTTTTCCCATCCCATATAGAGATGTATTTTAGCATTAGATTTTAAGAGATGTGGTGGAAAATGCTGGATACACCAAAGTAAAAGGAGAGCAAGTTGCTACTCAGGCCTATTCCTTATTTCTCAGGTGGTAGAAAAAAAGCATTCAAGTAATATATCTGCAACTCCCTGTTCAATTAATTTTTTTAACCTCCTTTAATCCTGCAAATGTTTCATGTTTTTCAGGTAAATGATTTACAGAATGTAAATAGGTGTATAAAAACAAACTATTAATGCAGTTTGAGTACTTTAACTCACCTTTACTACTAGGTACATCTAACTACTGCAAATTGCAGATACAACATTTTGCTTAAAGTTGAGACAGTGGAGGGGACTGACTTTTAAAGGAGTATTTCTGGTGTAATTCTTTATCATTCAGAATGATGCTGAAGCATAAACTAACACTAAGGGAGAAAGGAGAGAAATTGTATTTCTACTTGTGTAGGCCTGCTTGCATTTGTGTGAGGCAATCTTAGGACAGTTTTACTCAAACAGGAGAGGAGGGGATAAATATATATATATATATATTTGTGTAGTACAGTAAGTTATTTCCAAAAGTTATTGAATAAATAAAACATTTATTGAGTAAAATAAAACTTGTTAGAAGCATCCAACCTACTTCCAATGGTTTGAGCTATACTCAGGAAAACCAGTATTGAGTAGCAAAATAAATTGCATTCCTTTTGCATTAAGATTGCATTAATGTCGTTGTTTTGCTTGTGATATTTTGATTGTCACATCCATTTTGGTTTGCTTCTTTCTCAGGTTGTTTTGAGAGGACTTTCAGCTGGTGCAAATGTGAAGTGCTTCCCCGTTGTTCATGTTTTAGCTGAGGATGGACCCACTGAGGAGAAAGTGTAGTTAAATTTGGTTGACTGCATTTTCCCCTTATCTTTCCATTTCTAGTTCTGTTTTATCATGCTAATATTTTAAAGGTGGCAGGTAAATCTTTTTGTTATGAACCAGTACTTCACATATAGCCAAATGGTCCTTTGCCCAGCAGTCATCTTTTCAAATCAAGGGAGTCTTTCAGTTCACCTTGCCAAGCTCTTCTGTCATTGGGAGGCTTATGTGTTTCAAGTGCTTTGCCAGACTGAGGTTTAAGCAATAAAGGTAGCACTCCATGGGCAAGATATTGTGTTGTCTCATGCCCTTTGCAGTCATTAATGCTCTTTTCAAGTCTGTTTCCTCCTATTCCTCCCAAAATGATAGCGCGATATCTCGTGGCTTGTGCTAGCATCAGAAAGTACTGAGTGATCTAGGATTGGGCTCCCTATGTTTAAAATGATCTTAATTTATTCTGTCATAGCACTTCTTGAGACACTAACCAGACATATTCTTTGCCTGTGATGTGATGTCCATCCCAGTGAGGGGATATTGTGAGGCTTTGTTCAATAATGGAAGTGGCTCCAAATAGTCTTTTTGAAGCCTTGCACAGCTTTGCAAAGCTGTTATGTCCTCAAAAAGTTTAAAATAGTGTAACAAAATGCTGTGCTCAACTCTGGAGTCCCCTGTCCTGAAGCAGAGCTGGTACTTCTGCTGACTGGCTGTGGCTGTGAAGTCCCATACAGGTTGTGACACAATAGCATTATGCATTATCAGTGTTGAACCTAGGGAAAGGCTACAAGAGAACTGAACAGTCTTAATATCTAGCAACCCTAATTTTAATTTTCTTTTCAGTGTCTTATAAAACTTTATGAAGATGAGATGACTGAGGGTGGCATTTTAAGATGTTCACGTGCCATTGTTGATACATGACGATAGAACTATAGAGAAGAAACAACTTTCTCCACTCTTTTTTGATATCAGAATT
This sequence comes from Lepidothrix coronata, assembly GCF_001604755.1. Taxonomy (NCBI): domain Eukaryota; kingdom Metazoa; phylum Chordata; class Aves; order Passeriformes; family Pipridae; genus Lepidothrix; species Lepidothrix coronata. The sequence goes on from NW_016690183.1 coordinate 5,336,153, forward strand.
TATTTCAGGATGTTCATCTGTTTCTACTTTTTTATTGTTATTATTTGTTGGAAATATTAGTGGGACCAGCTAGTCCTCTTTAATTGAAGTATTAAACTCCTGTTTGGTAAAGGCTTTTCTAAATATGTTGTTCGAAGCCTCTGAAAAAAGATCTTATCAAAATCTATCAACCAGAGCTTTTTCCCCAGAAAAGCCTTTTCCTGATCCATAAAGAGGACAAAAAACTTTGAAACACTATTAGTAACAATAAAATAATAATAAAACCTCAACTTTTTTTTAATTTGCTGTTGAAAATGAAAACAGAGGAAGGTACAACCTTTTCCTTGGCTTTGAGTTCTTTTTTTGACATAATGTTGACTCAAGAATGTGGAGGTGAATGTTTCTTAGTCTTATTGTTACTTGCTACCATGCTAATCCTTCAAAATAAAATATGAACCTCTTTCTTCAGAGAGCAATCATATTGATATCTTGGTATACACTGGATTAAAAATACTTTTGTTTGTATGAATGGACCTACTCACGAGAGTAAAGTCCCCTTCCTAAGTAGAAGTTGGATTCGGACTGAGTAGTATCAGCCTAGTTATTTGCAGAGGCACAGGGACACAATGGGAATCAGAAACAATTTCTTTCATATTGTGCATCAAAATCATTCAGATGTTCTAGAAGGGTCTGTTTTATTTCTACTTTATTAAATGTAGTCTTGCTTATCCTTATACCAATTGTGTGTGCGTCTGTTTTCTGAAGGTATCTTCTTTTATTTATTGTAATATGGGAATATTGTATTTTTCAGTCTGTAAATTAGATATTTGATTCAATGCAGAGGCAGAACACAAGAGTGTTAAAAATGTCCAATTCCAGCAGGTGAAGGCAAGAGATGTTTAAAGCTTGGTGCATATAATGTTTATATTACATTAAGTACTCTGTTATTGCACAGGATGCTTATTGTTAGTGTCTGTAGGGAGAATCAGTTCCAGAGATTTCAATTTCAATAAACTGATTATGCAGTTCCACCACATACAATTAGGAAGGTAGTAATGAAATGGTTATGAGATCCCTTGGCATTCTGTAGTTGGGTTTTTTTTAATTTTGTAAATAACATCAGGAGCATTCTGAAGGGAAGTGTTTATGTATTTATTTATTATTGATCTAAAAAAATACATTTAACATTATTAGTTATTGCAAATCCAGTCTCAGCAGCAGGAAGGAGATAAGCTATATCCACATTATTAAATGCAGGATGCCTGGGGAATTGAGGAGATTTATCCTTTATATAAATATATTAAATATTAATGAATAGTAATTACAGAAATTAATTTATATCTGCATTTAATTTTCTAATAACTTTTCATAGCTTTATTCCTTCGTTGCAAATAATGCAAATTTAAATACATCCCCCTGACAAATACCTTGGTTGACTACAGAATGATCTTGTCCACTCATCAGAGTGCTTCATGTACTTCACTGGATAAGAGAGAGAGGATAAAGGGAAAAGAATTTTAATCCGATCAATGCTCTATGGCTCAAGAAGAGAGGAATCTCATCTCTTCTGAGGGCAAGAACAGGGGTAACACAGGGAGGATTCAAAAACTTACAAAGATTGCTGTATCTCACTACAAGCTACACTTGGCCTTTTTGGGATACACTATTAATAAACATCTATTTTGAAAAGCCTAACAGTATCTTGTTTGCTATTTCTCATCAATCTGTGTGGAATGTTTTGGGTTTCCACAGCTTGATATTCTTTAGGTAGAAACTGTATGGGAAGAATGCTTGCATTTATCTCAAAGTACAACTTTTTGTCCTCACAAGCTAGTTTTCTACTTTTCCACCAATAACATTTATTGTTGTTTTGTGGTTGATTTTTGCTTTCATTTGAGCTCAGGTTTGGGCACAAAACAGCTCCAGAAGAAAGGTCAGTTCCGATTCTGACATGGATTTGTTGCATCATCTTGGACAAGTTAATCTTGGGCAAGATCACGGTCAATCTACTCCTTGCACCTGAGTTTCTCGATCAGTGAAATAGGTGGAGGACATTTCTTCTCCTTTTTCACTAGTCTAAACAATTAGATTCAGGAGAGAGATGAACTTTTCTGCTGTTTCAGGTTGCTAGAACTAGGTCCTCAGACAGTAAGTTGGATATGAACCATGTCTTACTGTGTCTGACTGCAGAGCTTCTAGACTTCCAAAATTTTCTCCTTTTTTTTTTTTTTTGTTTTGTGGGGTTTGTTTGTTTGTTTGTTTGTTTGTTTTGGGTTTGTTTTGTTTTGTTTTGTTGTTTGTGGTTTGGTTTGTTTTGGTGTTTCTTTGTTTTGTCTTGTTTTGTTTTTTTAATATAGATTACAGGTGGGAGAAACATCTATATGAAATATAAGAGAAAAGAAAGGAAAAAGGTCAACTATGTGTGCTTATTTTTTTCCTATTCAAGCATGTCTGGATTCTCTTGCGAATAAGACAAACAGATGAGTCTTAATATGAGGGCCACCAGAGGCCTATGAGGATTTTACACAGTTCTCAAATAGCCAAAGAAAAATAAGTTTTTGTGTCCTTTTCCCTGAGCATGGTTAGAATTGGGTCGTTACTATCCAACAGGAGGACTTTTGACTTTCAGGAAATGGGTTTTCAGTGATAAACTAAATTTGCAAGATCAAGTGTCCATGAAATCTTCACAAACAATAAATGCATCTTCCTGTTAACAAGACAAAGAGATAGTTGAGGGAGATTCGGGGAAGAAAATAGAGGGGGTAAAAGGATTGTTGCCTTTGGAGGACACAGGTACCAATTCCCACCAGCTCAGCCATGCAACAGAAATCACAAGAAAATTTCCAAACAGAATGGCACAGAACAGTATTGTAAATATACCAAGGTGGCAAAAGGGACCTGTACGCAGTTTGATAATACTAGTCACTTGAGTTGTTTTGCCAAGTTATTCTCACTGTGACTAACAGTGATGGGGAAGTACATTCATTATCTTCTTCATGTTAAGCTGATTGTAAACAGTGGTGGTTTCTCTGTCTCATTTGAATTGTCTGCTAGTGCCTGGTACATATCTGAAAACCAAAGCACTTTTAAATGCACGATAAATTTATTTTAAGAGGGAATCGCCTGGTTCCAAGGATGATGAGAGCATGTCTAAAGAAATATTTAAATCAGAAGTGGGGCTCATATCCCTCCTATGGGACACAGAGGGAGTGCTTCAGCATTTTCTGGGACCTTGGCAAATAGCACTGTTTTCATGTGTTCCTCTTGGTCTTTAATATTAGAAGATGTCATGAAGTTGACATGCTGTGTCAAACCTATAGAAATTAATTAATATTTTTATATTGTAAAAATATTTGTAAAACAGATCTATCTAATTCAGGATCTGATTTGCAATTTGGCCAAAACAGGAAAGTGTTGAATCATCTAGATCCTCTTGTATTAATTTATTTATTTTTAATCAGCAGAGGAGAGCTTGAAAATATAAAAATTTTTAAGCACTCAGAACTGAAAACTTCCCTGGGAACCTGCAGGGATTCCCATTGAGAAGGGTGAATGTGTTGGCCAACATGGAGTTGAGCAACATGTCAACAAACAAAAGTGTCAGAGAAGACTGCAGGGAGTCTATTGGTTTGAGCATCGATTCAGACACGTATATTAGAATACAAAGAGCTACTCTGAATCCTATCTCCTGGCCTGCTGCCAGGTTCATTTCCAAGCTCAATGTTTCATGCTGCCAGCCTGAGTAATCTATGCTTTTGTATGTCTGGACATACCAGCTCTGCTTGCTTTTGGTGCAATACATGCTGTCCTCAGCGCAAGAAAGCAGAAAACCCTCTGCAAGGTTCTGTTCTGCTTTTTGGAAGCAAGTGATGTTCCACGAGAAGAGAAATTTTTGTATAAAACTTACATTGCCAAGCTTTCCTACCTCTGGAGTGAACATGTAAAAATCCAAAGGTGTTGTACAACGGTTTTTCAACTGTATTATGTTGTGCCTGTCCAAAAATTTGAAAAGAAGGTCTTCAGTATGGTTTGCTACTTGAAGTCATTTCCAGTTCTTCTTGCCAGAACACAATCTCTTAGGATTGAGTTTTAGGGTGAGGATCATAAAAATAAGTGGTGCAATATACTGTAAATGTGAGTCACTGTATGTGTTTGAACAGTCCACATCAGTAGATGCCCAAAGATGAATGCTTTCTGCAGAAGTAGCCATTAACATCTTTAGCAGTACTGCTGTTTAAGCTTCCTTATGCCACATTGACCCTGCTCTGCCCTTGTGTACTGAACCCATGTGGTGAACCAGTTCAGGGAGCCCATCCTGCTAATAAGAATATATACCACATCTGAGGCACCGCATGGGTAATATGAAAGGGATTGCCAGCACATCACACTGCAGTAGATTCATAGACACATGGGCTAGGTGCAGAAATATATGCTATTGTTGCACTTCATGTTCTTTGAGAGGACATGATGTTTAAGCACAAAAACATGAACACAGAAGGGGTTTTGTTTAGCTGTCACTTAATCCCCATGCCTGTACATGTTGGCAGTGTGACTAGTTATACTGAAATTAGGCAGAAATGTGCAGGCTTAAAATTGAACAGTAAAAGATGTTGATTCATGTCTGCTTAATATAACGCATGTCAGGACTAGAACTATAAACTCCCAACAGGGCTGGAGGACATTCAGACCTTCACAGGATTCATCTTTTTGAGTGATCCATTGGAACTCTCCTGTATTCAGCTGAACGGCATGAGTGTCAGTCAGCAGAATTTGTTCAACTGGATGTAAATTTGGGAAGAAATGTCCACGCCTGGACTTGACCTTTAAAAAAAACAACCACGAAACCACCACCACAAAGTAAAAACTCAACCAAATATTTGCTGAGAACTTTGATGAGCGGAAAATAGTTGCAGGGGATTTGCCTAATTGCACATGAAAGAGCTACACAAAGTCCTTCAAGAATCTAAACCATAGTAAGTAAATGACTGGAAAGCCTTCACTGAGCACCATCATTGCTGCTGAAATGGCTGACAGCTATAAAAATTAACATCATATTAGTTCTAGTAAATGCTGGGTTTTGTTATTTTTATTCATGGCATACTGGGCAGAAAATAATTCAAACTAATGACTCTAAAGGTAACCAGACAATATGTTCCCACAGAGACTGTCTTGGGTCTTCTGTGCAAATGGGCCCTTATATCTTGACAGAGTGATGACCTTTCAAGTGAAAGCAGATGGTTATCTGGTGACATAGAGGGACTGGCTGAAATAGTTGTGACTATAAATGGTAGGGAATGTCAAAGAAATGGACTTGGGGAAAATAGGACGCAAAGTAGTTTTGTGGAAGCTTTTGAGCCTAGGGGATGGTAGTGATGCCTAAACATTTTGCACTGTTGAAGTGTACTTACTATGTAACAATAGGATATACAAAACTCCAGCATCCATCTGGGAGCATTGCTACAGTCCTGCCAGATGAGGGAGTGGACCAAGGAAAATCCTTGCCAGAAGAATTGCTTTGGTGCATCACCCTATTCAGTATTCACTGCTCTTGTCTAATATGCAGAGGATTGGAGTTTGACACAAAATTGACTGTGGAGCTGGGCTGTTAAAACAGACCTTGTTAGTTGGAAAGATGAGGGATGTCACTTCTAATGTGTTCCCACGTGTTTACTTCTGTGATAGTACATGGAAAGGAGAAGACTGTACAGGTCTGGCAGATAAATGAGTTATTTTCAAAAATCCTGGCTGTGGGTCACATTTGACTGCTCAGTTTGGGATGTGAATTCACTCTTGGCCTTTGTTATCTCTGTGAAATTGTCCCCCAAGGTAAACGGAGCAGAAAAATATTCATGCTAACAATGCTGTCAACTGCTATTACTACATCATTAGTATTTCTTGTCATTTATTAAAAGCGAGTGATAATTCTTTAATGTTCATTGGCACTACAGTAGGAATGCCCTGCAGTTTTGTGTTGTATCTTCAGTAAAAGCTATCAAATATGTTCAGGAAAATGAATGGACCCAGAACCTATGAATTTCCTAGAGGAGGTAGGAAAAGGATTTTAGCCTCCAGTTTGTGCACTTGGGGACCCATAAAAATCAAGCTATTATACTTAGGTTGATTTTATAAATGACTCCACATCTGCTCCAGAAAAGTTTGGGGTATTCAGAAACCAAAAACCCTGTGGTACATGAGGACTGAGAGATGATTAAGCATGACTCTGACATATATCTTGGTATATGGCACTCCTGTCATGACCTTTTGCAACTTTCAAGAGCGCCCCTTGAGAATAACACCAAATTGGTGCATATTAAAGAAATGGGAGAGTTCTTTTAATTCAAATACTGATTTGGAATCAAGTTGCCTGACAAAGTGTAGGGTAGAAATGTGGTGGAAAACTCTATTTGGTTCTTGGTGGAGTGCAATTCAGTGAGATCTGGCCTCCAAATATAAAAACTCAGTTTTGATTCTTCTGTTTCATTGAAATTATTTAAAGTAGATTAAAAGAGGAGAATTATGACAATGACAGTTTAGACTACCTCTATTATTTTCATCAATTATATAAAATTCAGATGGCAAAAAGATTTTAAAACAAAAAGCTTTTCTTTTAAAGTACAAATTATGTATGTGCTGTTTTGTCCCAGAGTCAGCTTTTAACCTCCAAACACTGTAAACCTATATGAACCAGGATTTATGGTGGTTGTAATTGGACTCAATGTATTACAACTGAAATTTGCTAGCCAATTAAGAATTATTAGTAAAATCAAGAATTTCAGGAACGGGGGCAGGGAGAGAAAACTGTCTTTGGATTTTTTTTCAGAATGACTTTCAGCCTTGCTTAGGGGGGATAAAATGAGATGCTATTAGGAAGAAAAGTATCTCACCAGAGCTTGTAGCTATTGCTGTCTTGAATGCTTATGCAGCTGCTCCACTGGAGCCAGATTGATCCATTCACAGTCAATGATCATTATATATCATTTCATACAGAAAATGCAATGCTTTTCTTTTAAGTTGTCCTTTCTGATGGATGCTATTATGCTGAATCTTATTGCATTATATTATAGTTCTGAAATATTTAGGTATTTATGTCTTTGGCAAGTAGAAGAGTAGAGTGTGAATATGATACTGTGTTTGAAAATATTTATCTTCATGGAGCGGGAAAGTACTCTTGGAAGATGAGCTGCTCCTAATGAGGAAATTCTACCTTCTGTTCCAGCATGAGAGGCTGAAGTGTAAGAGGCCTCCAGCCTTCAGGATTCCCTGATGTGTTTTAAGACCTTGTGTTAGTAGCAGAATCGTTACTATCTACTGGGATTTCCTCCACTCTTGCAATTTTAATGCAAAATATTTTTTATTCCAAACACAAATTTATTCTAAGAAAAAATAGTGTGTTTAAAATTGCCTTATGTACTGCACTTGATATTTTCTTTTCTAAGAGCCACTCTGCCTTTAAAAATGTAAGCAATTAGACCCACATATTTTTAATATTCTTGAAGTCACTGTGTCAGTGAAGACACTGTTTTGTTCAAGAATCCTCATAAAAGAGGAGGAAAACAGCACAGAAAAAGGAGAAGCTGAGCAGCAAAGAGGAGCGAACCCTTTAGAACTCTGTGCTTCAAAAAGAAATGAATGAAGGTTAAAACCTAGATAGGAGACATAAATGTTGTCACTTTTCTTTGCAGTGACTAAACCATTTTTTTTCTACTCCCTGAACTGTATATCCCATAGTGGGTCAGCTTGAAGTTCTGATACGAAATTATTTCGGTGCCCGGAGCTCAAGCACAGAGGCACACTCATCATGCTGCCTGATGTTGCAGGTAGGCAGCAGCCAATGCTGCCATGCCTTCACTCTCCAAAGCCTGGGCCCTGCTCCTGAGGTGTACAGTGTATAGGATGCTCAAATAACTGATCAAATCAACAGTGACTCTACCTTGATGACAGTCCCCTAATATTTTAGGGAGCTATCCCTAGAAAACCTGATGCAGAAAGATCAACCCCTACTGAAAACACCAAGCACTGGCTTACATGCTGCTAGATGAACTCTCTTCCACCATGCTGCTCCCCATCAGCCTCTAGGTCTGCTGCTTGTGTCTTAGGAGAACTTAGGAGATATTTGTGCTGCTTGATCCCTTGCCTGGCACTTTGTGCGCTGCAAAGCAACACCACAGTGCTCTCCTGCTTAGCCCATTGGTATTTCAGAGCAGCTGGGCTGCCAGGACTGCTCTGGGACTGAGGAGTCCCAGCATGGAAGTGTTACAGGCAAGGACTGTGCTTAGAGACCCCCACCTGCAGTGCAGGCTCCCCTGAGAAAGCACAACATTCCTGTTTGCAGCCTACTGTGATAACTTCCAGCCCCAACATATGACACAACACAACACAACCATTATGCCATCTTGAAAGGTCAGAATGTATGCACTGTCCTATAATCCAGTGCTTAGGTTTTCAAACTTTGCAGGACTCAGAGATGCTTTAAAAAAAACCTTCTACTTTAATATAAAACAGGAAGCCTGTGTCTTACTGCCACAATTTGTCTCAGAGTTATTATATGACATTAAACTTAGGGGGAAGAAAGTAACTTCCATGTAAGGAATTTCATGCTGTTCACAGTAGATATCACTTGGTATTAACTGTGTACTTGCATCTGTGCAGCTGCCAGAGCCTGGTTTTTCAATACCAAACAAAACCGTGTAAAATAAAAGAAAACATTTAAATTCTTATGAAACCTTACAAAATCTTGCAACCTCTCCAAGATCTGAGGAGTGTCTATGCACAGGGTTGCCTTACCCAGGAGCACAAAGAAGCATCACCAGTGCTTTATGTTAAAATTTATTTTAGTGAGACTGCTCACAAGAGTAGATAACAAAGTGTAGGAATGTGTTGCTATCCTCTGCTGTTTTGAGCAAACCCCATCTGTGGTCATTTTTCAAAAAGAAAGGATTCGGAGGATACTGTTGTACAACTTGCACCTCCTGTGTTTCTCTGCAGGTAATCTATAGGCTGCTGGAGACATGCAGAAAGGGCTTGCATTTGTCCTCCAACCAGTGCTCCTCAGAAATTTCATCCAGAAGCCAAATAAAGATTTAGGATAGAATTCAGCAGTGAACCAAGAGAGCAGCATCAGAACAAGAAAATTTTTGTTGATAACAGGTCATGTACTCAGCTAGCTAAGGATAAAGAAAGAAAAAGATATTGTGTCTATAAGTCTAACTAAGACTGTGGGTGTGCATTAAGGACTTAAGCCAATTTGAAAAATGCTGCCCAAATTTGTTTCTACTGTGCGCAAAGTGTTTTTAGGCCTCAGATGAGCCATTATATTTATCCACCATGATATCTTTTAAAATATATTTTTGAATAAGGAGCCTGTATGGAGCATACATATTAATATAGCTTAAGTGAACATGTTTGTACTCCTGATAGACAAGAATGGCTCATTTGGAGCCCTCCCAATTTTATGCTGTTTAGGAGGTGTGCTAGATCCCAGATGAAAACCCACAAGAAAACGTAATTAGTGGAACAAAATTTACTGCATATACCCCACGGCTAGTTTTCACATTGCAGCAGCTTTGCTGTTAATTTTAATTCTTCTCCAAAGTACTGAAAACAAGAAGTAATTGAGTTAGGGACCTAATCACATAAAAAAATCAAGCCTTATTTTCCATACATCTTTTTCTTCAAAGAATATTTTTAAAGAGACCTAATCCTCTATTCATTAAGAAAATAAAGCAACCAGGCTCACAAACTTTGACCTTGAATTGTAACCTGGCAGGATCCAGATAATGGATGCTGAAATAGAATGGCCAACTTTCTTGAGTAAAGATTTGTAGAATCTTACTTCTGGTTCACCAAGTTTCAGGCCAAAGCAAGTTTTACAGCCAAGTTATAAATATTTGAAAAATTTGAAGCATAATGGAAATGCTGACAGAACCTTAACCGCAAAGGCATAAGCAGCTCAGTGTTGCAATCTAGCAGTGCTGTTTTGACAATTGTTATATGATAGTACAATCCAGGTCTGGAGAACTTTTAGCTAAATATATGTATTTGAACCTAGTTTACTTAGACCTTAAAATAATCATTCACATTAAAAATCTATAGCACTCTGATGTATAGATCAAGACATTTTCTTTCTCCGTAATATATACCAGACAGGTATACGTTAAAGTACACAATAAATAGGCAGAGTATTAAATCATTTAGGTGGTGTTTCTTCAGACTTTTCTTCCGATCACTATGTACTGAACAATATCATAAGAGCTATATATCCTTCGAAGTGTTGATATGTAACCAGAACAAACAGACAACATAGGAAAGGTGGAGAAAAGTTAGATATATAAGCAAGAAAAAGTGAGTCATTGATTTTATTGACTGGTTTGTTAACTTCTGACATTGCAATAAAGCCTTATTTATTTGTATACAGAAGACTCAATTATATGGATACATATTATTTAAACAGCTGCATTATTTACAGTGGAATTGCAGTTTCATAAATAATATAGACCTGCACTTCTCAAGCTGATGTTTATCCATTGTTACCATTTAGGGAATTGTGGTATCCACAAATGTTCTTTGGAGGAAAGTCATTAGAACAGCATTTAGTAAAACCCATGCCATTATGCATGTCCAACGCACACTAGCACATACAAGCTGTGTTCTTCACAATGACTGAAATAAAAACTGTTGCATCCTATGGTTCTGTGACTGAAGGAAGCGGCATGCTGGCAATACCTGCTGATACTACCACCCTAATTGACATGCTCCTTTGGTCCAGGACTCCTCTATGCTCTGACAACCCAACAACACTGTCTGCGAGATGAAAAGTGGTGAAGGTGGTGAAGGTCTCAGAGGAGTGGCTGGGCACTAAGCCTAAATCTTCCTTTTGCTAGTTGAACACCTAATCTTTCTTTAATTTATGGCAGCCATAAAGAACAGACACTGGAAATTTTGGCTATTTCCAACCAGCCCTGGCTGCCTTTAGCATATCCTCAAGGCTGGGAGCACTAAAAGAAGATATTAGGAAGGCAACAGCATTCCAATTCCATAAAGCACATCAGGTGTGCTAAACCACCTTTTGGTTACCAAAGGATCTGACTTGCAGGAAAGGTGGATCCAGGGTTCTCTATGCTCCACTTTGGCCTGACGTAAGACAGCTTCTCTGTACAGACAGCTTCTCTGTACAGCTGGGTTAGAGAGGCACAGAGTGTGTGTCTGTAGAGCACCATGTGAGCATAGCTGTGTGGCTTCCACACCAGGACTGGCTTCTCTCAGCTCAGCTGGGAGCATGGACAAAGAAGTTCAAATCTCTTTGTCTATATGTACCTTTAGATATTGTCTTATTTTTTGTACATACTGCTGCATCCTTCTAAAGGGTTGCATGGGTCAAAGTCAGATGCCAGATCTCTTACAGAATAGTTAAAAAATGTTTTCTTTAAAAGCTCTTTTAGAAGGAATCAGTGATTACTTTTTGCTCAACTCCAAATTATATTTAGTAGGCATGTACACGTAGTCTGAGATCTGACATTATCCTCAAAGTAAATAATATGACAGCTGATGCTGGTTTTGTGTTGGTGTGTAATGGAGTTAGAATAATGACAGGACAATAACATAATAGAATTCTGCAAAGCCCTCACTCAACTTTAAGTGGAAGTAAAATGTTAGAAATGAGACGACGATAAAATAATGCTTTGTAAAAAGGATAAAAGAATAGTGTTACCCGAGTCTATTAGTGACATAACACACTATGAATTCAATTAAATTAATAGCATCTTTTACCAGTAGTTATTTTTCAATTACTGTTATGCTGAAAAAATAAACAGAACAATATAATATGAAAATGAAGGTGATGTAGAAACTGATTTGTTTAAATATATGTATCTATATAGAGAGAGGCACATATATATATATATGTGAAGACAAGCATTGGCATGGATTAGAAACAGTTTGTGTATTCCATGTAATTTAATCCTATTAGGATGTGTCTCAGTGCTCTATTTGAAGCAAGTTGCCTGCCACTTGCTATTTTGGCAAAGCTAAGTTGTGTGGCTTCTTTTTGCTTTTTAGCTTCCTTCTCAGCATGTTGTTACAAAGAGGTCTTGCATGTCTAGGTGCTATTAACTAGGAGATCTTTCATACACTTCAACTGTCCTGGGATATATGCCTTTTACATGTAAAGTTTTTTTAACCTGTGCTGTTATTCTTAAACCTTTCCTAGAGAACTAATCCAACAGGTTTATAATCCAGTGGGAGTTTGACTCTCATAAAGGCAAGATCAACATATTACAGGAACAGTATCCAAATGTTTGTAAACCACTTGTTTTTTTCTCTGCAGATATTTTAGGGTATTTTCAGTGTACAGAAGACCATCCTAGTGGCTACTACAGTGTGTTTTATTATCATTGACTGGTAAATAGCTGCTCAAATCCAGACACAATGATAATGTTGGCTAGTTGTTCTTTAGCTATATTTTATATTTTTAGCTTTTGATCTATGGAGGAGGGAAGGAATGGAGGGGTGGATGTGTGAACCAAAAGCCCTTACTGTGTTTTAAACTTGGTTTAGTAATGGTAAGGCTTGACATAGTTTGCAAGACCTGGTCGGCAGACAATGCTCTTTAAAAACAGAGTAAGTGTTTGGGAATTCCTGGCAAAAATTTACTGTAAATAGCCACTACAATTGATTTCAGGCAATAATGAAGAGACAGAAGTTAATTCAGTTCAGGATTTACAAGATCTGGAGGCATACATACCATGAGTTTCTGGAACTCCCAACCAACAATTTCATTTGAAATAATGTCTCACCCTTCTGAGCCGCATCATGAGAACCTGCTGCAGATATCAAATGGCACAGGTTGCTTTTGAAAGGCTGTTTTATTTTTGTAGCTAGGAATTTCTGAAGGTACATATGCAGCTAAATAGGTTTATAATGAAGACTTGCCAGTTTTGTTATATAGTGTGACCTAGGAGTGTGGTCTCCTGCATACAGAGTTGCTGCCACTGTTAAGGTTTCCTCCTGGATCTCGACTGGACTCCTACAGGACACCACTCTGTGGGACGGCTCTTTCAAGGGCCTCAGTAAAGTCCAAACAGCTGAACAACCTGTAATGAGACACTTGATGGAGCTGCCCCACAGGGCTGTGTAAGACCACAGCAGAAAGTGTAAAATTGTTTAAGACACCACAGGGATGAAACCAGACAGTGAACTCAGTAGCAATAGTGCTAAACCACTTTACCGGTAAACCACTGTTGCTTTACCATACTTGCTGTTAAGGATGCTCCAGTAGGAGTTTACATATATTGTGGGTTGCATTTTGCTGAATGCTGACTCTGCTGCCAGGTGCTTTTACTAGGTTTAATTTAATGCTTTCTTCCTTAACTGGATATTCTCCTCTCAACAAAATAGATGATTTGAATTTTTAAACAGGCTCTCATAGGACCAATAGGATACTAGGTTCACCTGCTTCCTATCTTACAGCTTGCTCTTTCCAATCCCTTGCTGAAGTTGTGAGTTGAATTTCTGTCACTGGCCACCTATCTGTGCCCCCTCCTTTGAAATTAATCTATCATTATAACTCGTAAAAAGCAAAGCATTTCAGACATACTACCCTTTTCTTCCACCCAGAAGCCTGAAATCCTGTGCACCAGAGGTCATCCACGCACATTACCTGTAGTACCATCAGCCAAATATATATTAAGTAGACTGTGCAAGGTTCCCCAGGCAAAGAGCAATGTATATCATTATAAGGTATCTTCATATTCTACCTTATTTGGGGGAAGAGTACAGGAGTCAGATGGGGAGGGTGAATGTCCAGAAGCTGGGCTCTTGGTGGAAAGCTTGCCCTCTTCCCTATTAGGAACAAAAATCACATGCATAAATAAATGCCGTAAAAAATTATAAAGAAACATTAGACAGCTATAAAGATGACAAACTGAAACAGCTGTTCCAAAATAGATATTCTTTAACATGCTCACTCTTTGGCATTTAGTAAGCTTCAAGGAATGGAAGGAAAGGAAAGTTTAATATAGAGAAGCCTCCTGCCCTTCTTAGCTAGGGATCAGCTGCCCAACATGAAATAATAATGCATTCAACTGTCCGTCTTCTGGTTAAGTAACCTTTTTCATCATTGCATTCACCAGCATTAACAGCAAACAGTGAGTATGAAATATTGTATGAATTCAGGTAAAACTAATAAGGTCTTTGTGACCTTAATGTGATTATATTTGTGGTAACGTATACAGTATAAAAGAAACTAGAACTCTCAATATGAAGGGTCCAGTTCATAAAAAATGTATCTACCATTAACAAAAGATTTTTATGCACTGTACTTAGGGGGTGAAGAAAAGTAGAATGAGTCTATTTTGAATAAAGAACATACTTTTGCAATTATATTCCTTCACGTTTTCTGCAGTAGCAACACTTCTTTTCTTACATGAAATATCTGAAACGGAAGAATATTGATATAGGCACAAATAAGAAAAAAATTTCTCTTAGGGAAAAGAGAAAGAGGAAAAGATGAGACAATTAAAGAGGACCAAAAATAAAGATGGGAAAGAAGAAAATTTAAGGCTTTGGGAGAACTGGGGCTCCCAAAGCCCCAGTAAACTGGTAAATTCAAATGGTGGTTGCCCAGGAGAAGTTATCCGTAACATGAATCACTTAATTAGCCTGATTTTCATTATAAACAGTCACAGAGTTTTAGTGTTATCAGTCCTAATCCAGAAAGATGTAGGTACATAAATACAAATCAAGCTCTGTGCATATGATTATTGAGGACAATGATTTCAGCTACCTCATGTGCCTTGTGTAGGAAGATCCCTTAGAAGAAAGTATCCACAGGAACCAGGCAGAGATGGCATTTTGTGCTCTACTGGCAGAATGATTTTGAGCTCTCCAGATGATTTAGTAGCTTTGCAGTTCCAACTGTGTGGCAGTTTCAGATAAGTATAAAACTGTGGTGTTTTACTAAAGTACTAAATGATACACTCAGTAAAGCAAAGCTGCTCTATTCATTCTGCTGTCTAATTCATTCCATTTTGCATGTAGAATTTTTAACATTTCTGTACAGAATATTACATTGACATATATGTCAATATGGTAAATCAATTTATACCATTTCTTTATCATGCCACAAACATTTTCAAAAGTAAACTAGAAGGTTTTTATACATTGGTAGGGGAAAATTCAGAATGAGAGTTATGTAAATTGACACAATTTGACATTGTGGAAGACTTGCACACTATTTGTGTGTTGTGATAAAAGGATTGAACAGTAAAATAATAACATCAACCATTGCAGTTCTGTTAAGTTTCAGAATTAAGAGGTGTTGGTAGTAATCCTACTAACATGCAGATCTCTACTTGCTTGTGGCTCTTTGTGAGGGTGCCTAAAAATAAAAGCTTAGAATCTAAAGTACAGGTCAGTAGGAAAAGGTGAATTGCTTAATCATCTATGGAGTAACCTGGTACTTAGACCAGTTTTATACAATCCAAATGAGTGAACTGTGTGCCACATCTTAGGCATGGACTGGAAGGAGACAACTATCTAGTTACTTAAGTTAAATATGAAACGTCTAAGCTTAAATTCATACCTTTCACTGGATGAATCATTATTCTAATGTAATTTATGAGATTGATTTTCTTTGCTGAAGTAACAGGAATATCTCCTCTGATAACTGTAGGATAATACCATTGTAAACTGGATTCAGCATAAAATCTCAATTTTCTCTCCTGTAAGTACTGCGTTTGTGAAATTTTGGGTAGCAATCTGATTACTAAGGTTTTACGATGAGGTGATTTGTGAAGGCTTCCTCCCTGCTAGTCCAAACTCTGAGGAAACAGGAAAATGAAAATAGTGAAATTAAGAGCCATAATATGGTGGGTTTTGGCAGAATGAAGATTGTTTGGGAGGTATGTTATTTTTTCATTATCAGTTGCATCTTTTTCTTTCAGCTACTAAATTTTGTTCAACAAGATTTTTCTTGGTATAATTGTTGACAGTTAAGGGTTCGTTTAATGAAGAGATGAGTTACTTTTCTTTAATCAGAGATGATGGACTTCCACACACCATACCTGATAATAGTTTGTTTACTTTCTTTGAAGGTTACATTTTTTCTCCTGATAATATTGCTTTTGCTCTAAATGCAGCTATATTATATGCTCAGACAGTGAGTTTATTAGTTTTTTAAATGTAAGAACTATATTTCTCCCAGATAGTATTTTTAATTATTTCATTCTCAAAGCTGTATCTTTACTGGGAGTTGTCTCAGTGAGTAAAAAAATGTCTACTCTCGATTTCTTATTGTTACGGTAACTGAGAGATAAATGCAAGTAATTTAATGTCACATTTTGGAACTGTATCTAAAGATTTTAATATGAACTGTTCTTTGAAATGTTGTGTTCTTTTATTAATGTTGCTTCATTTAAAATATTTGCTTAAATCTCAAAAGGATTTATGTGTTCTTTTGATTACTGAAAATCTAGTATTATTAAATTTGATCTTGCTTATTTTTCAAAGCATTGAGTACTAAAGAGAGTTTGCCTAGCATCTCCATGGGTCTGATACAAATGTGAGACATATTGAATTCATTCTTGAACAGCATATCCAGATAATCTGCTGAGACTAGTCCTATGCTGCAATTTGGTCATTGGCTTTGAGTGAGCTTTGGTTCAGAGTTCGAAAAGAGATGCCAGTGTGCCTTTGAGCAGGCACAAGAACACATCCGCAGAAGGGCCAGGAAAGAGCTGGATGTACAAGTTTGATGCACTCAATTGTCTATCCTGTAATGCTCTTCAGTATAGTTCCATCTGCCAGTCAGCTGCAGGTTCCCTACAAGCATAGAACACTAGGTGACACAAGGGCTTTGCATCCAAGAGAGGATGCTGGGGAGCACATGCAGGCTCACCTTGTCAGAACTGTTGGTAGCCCTGGAGCAGCCAGGAGTCACAGAGCAGTTTTGTGTTTTGACATGTTATCCTGAACAGTGTAACCACAGCTGAGAATATCTAGGTGCCTAAATGGTGCTTATATGAGAATCCAGATCGGAGTCCCTCTTCCCCATTAGTTTAAAGTGGGGAATTAGAGCATTCTCTCCTTCTTGGGGTACTGGAAGATAAAGACACTTAGAACTGAATTACCGTTTGTATTGCTGAAAATGCGTAAGAAATAAAAAGGAAACAAACTGTGGAAAGCCTGTTAATAACTAGTACATTTACAGTTGTAATTTTGTATGAGGCTCAGAGGCCTTGGGCCTTGGGATGCAGAATTCCTTTTTTCTTCTGATGTTTGTCTTGTTGTTTTCTCTTTTTAAAACCATATATTGTACAACATGGTTTTTCACTTGGTTTGGGGAGGGTTTTTTTCTCTTTTTGATAAGAGGACAAAATGTTGCCTTAGTTTTACTTAGCTTTATTTTAAATAATATTTTATTTTAAGAAGGTTATTTTACAGTGTTTACAGTGCACTTCAATTTTTTATTATGTCATGCCCTTCCAGCCCCTTGGTGGGATGAGAGGTGAACGTATGCATTATATAATTCATAATTAATTTATGATGAATCACATATGATGAATACTGCTTATTAAATATTAAAGCCTTGCCTACAGTCATGGCGGTACTATGGCAGTAGCACAACTGTCTGTTCCGATGGTACTATTGAGCAATTGACCTAGGCTGTGATATCAGCACCCAGTTATAAGAGAAGTCTTAGCTACTTCCCTGGACAAATGGTGTTAAGGAGAATTGGCTCTCTTTCCAGAGTAAGTGCCTTTTACTGCCTTCTCCTTACCCCTTGTGAACCACCAGTTGGAGGTATAATAAGAGTACAATCTCTGGAAGGCATAGTTGAGAACAGAGAAGGTGCTGCTGGTAGCTCCTCAACTCCATAGGGACTATTATGAGTCCTAGTTCCTTCCTTCAGTGATAGAAAGCTGGACAGAGTTGAAGAATAGCCTAACAGAAGGTAATGGCCTGGATCTGGACAAGTGGAAATCCAGGCTAGATTTTGACAGTCCATTTTTATTAGCGAGGATTGGAATTCAGACAGGGGAATAATTTACCTGCAGAGGTCATTCCGGCATCTGTAACTAATCAGCTCCCAAATAAAGGCAGTAAAACAGAGGGCAGAAACCATGTAGGGGATGGCTTGCTACCAGTTTAGGGCAATTGGTCCTAATGAAGGTATTTTTCCAAATTCATAGCAATAAATTTGTTAATCAGAACTTGTAGAGAAATCAGATATAGACAGGGCTGTCCTGACTCCTCTGAAAACAAGGGAATCCACCCAGTCAACATTATAAGGCAGAAAAGGAAAAGTAGCCTTCTACTGATGTTTTATGCTCTGCTTTGCCTTCCTGGGAGCATTGACCTGTGTGTCTCACTGAATACAACAAGGAAAAATGCTGCCGCTGTGTGTGATGCAACAGAGCTTAACCCTGAAATCCTCACTTCACTGTATTTATTGCCAGCCCAGCAGGCAGATTTTCCCTTGCATTTTCTTGACTCAACTGGCTGTTATAGCAGATGGACTAGAAGGTGCAGGAGAGATGGGAGAATTTCAGTCTGAGAATATGGCATTGATAATTTCATTTAGGATGCCACCTAAGACCCCATGAGTGCATGTGAAAGTGTGTGCTGTTTTCCTCAGATGCCTGCATCTTAGGGAAAGTAAATTAGAAGCAGCAGGCAGAGATTTGAGCACTGAAATAAAAAAAAAAGAATCATCTGTGGTGAGTAACTGTGTGAAAGGAATGTAATCCTAAGTGATTCCAATTAGTACAATGCAAAAGGAAAGGAGTGTAATTAATTTTGGCTTGATGTATAATCAACTTATACTACACAAAGATTGTGAGATCAAATATTGAAAATCCTTAGGGTACAGACAGCAGAAATCAGTTGTTCTTTGGATAGCTGTACCATGGAAAAAAGAATACTAAAGCACAGGTATATTTTTTCAGAACTTATTATTTATTTTCTGAGAGCTCAAGCTATAGAAATTGAAATAAAATCCAATACTACTCAATATTTGACTTTGGTTTTGTTTTTTTCCCAAAGCTTTCATAGGATAATTTAATGATTTGACAGATTATCAGGAGCTTGTTTTAATATTAATTAAATAACACACAAAGACAGAATTCTCAGTCCTTAAAATTACATAAATAAAACTGATTTATAAGATTTGATCTTAATGGGGAGTGATATATTCATTGGTATTGAGCCTTTGATCTAATACCACTTTATACATACCGCTGTGATGAGAAGATTAAAAAAAAAAGGATCATAACAGTATGTGGAAATTACCAAAGGAAGAACTATGTTTAGTAACATAGTGGTTTTTTTTTATAGAACGGACCTGTACTGGGGAAACCCTATCTTTGGTCTTAGGGATGACAACTAGGATTGTTATGCATTTGAAAGAAACAGTTTTCACTGAGGCTCACATATCTCTCTTTTCATTTAACTCAAATTTGTAAATTGCAGATAAAAAGTTTGGTGACTGCATCTCTTTTTGCACATTATTAGGCAATTGTTAGAATACTCACTGATTATTGTAGGTCAGCTTATTCTCATTATTAAATGACAGTGATCATTAAAATGCCAAATGTATTTTTACAGACTCGATCTTTATAAAACATCAGCAAGTTTTAATGATTTTATTAGTTCCAAATCAGATATTTCAATAGACCATTTGTAAGTATTTCCAGAAAAACATCCATTTCTGAGTTTTTGAGACCACACAAAAATATTTACAAATTAATCAGATTTCCAGATTTCTGCATAATAACTCTGCACATTTATTGTTTAATCTAATTCTAAAATTCTGTTATGATTGACGCCTTGCTGTAGAGAGAGAAGTCAATTGAATAATGTGTAGCAGTCAGTTTTATTTGTACCTTAATATGGTGAAGGTGGATTTTTTTTTTCACATTTCCATTATTTATAAGTTGTTCCCCTTGGAGAATATATAAAAGAATTTGTTTTAAATGAGCTGATAATACCCTCTTTAAAATTTATAAGTATGACAGAATCGTTTCCTTTTTCCTTACCACTCAAGGATGTGCCAAGAAACTGGTTCTGAATTCTCCTGCTATTCATAGGATAAACTGGAAAAGAGCATCTTGTTAAGGTTTACTTAGAAAAGAATTTCAACCACTCATCAGAAAAAAAAATAACAGAACAGGAGGTATTGTACCAACCAGCAAACCTGGTGCTATTGCCAGAATTTTATTTACAAGAGACCACAGTACTCTTGCAGCTATGTTTGATACTTGCTGTCATTCTTATAACTTCAAAGATCACTGTGGGCCTGATCATGCAATCAGTGCTGACAAACTGTACGAATCACTGCAAGCCCTTCCCTCAGTGAAAGTGGAGGATTGGGATGTAGTTTTGAAAACATCTTGGTACTTTCTTATAACTGATAAGATGTTTTTATTTGCCTTCTTCCCTTTCAAATCAATATTGCAGACTTCAGCAAAATCCAGTAGGGCTGGACTGTGTTTTGTGTTTAGAAAGTCATTAGTGCCCAGTGTATAGTTTGATTGTTGGATATTGATCATCTCAATAAATGCTGGAAATTCCTTGGTTTCACAGAGTTTTGCTCAACCTCCACATGCAATATAAAAAACAAGATGTTATTTGGAAGCATACCAGTTTTCAGTTATAATAGTGCCTTTTTATCCTGCATAGTAGAGTCTTTGCTGCCTCAGTAACTGACAAAAGAAAATGCTTTATTAAGATAGAAAGTAGATGTGACTTCATTGTTTTTCAGATAATTTTTGCTTTCAGAAATTACGATGGCTGATGTTCACCTAAGCATAAAAAAATGCAGTTCCCACATGCGCGGAGTGCTCATGTAGACTATGTAAATTGATGTATAATGCACATTAACTGGGTTGATGATATCTTCAGTTTCACTGCTGTCAAATTTCTGTAACTCCTTGAATGAGTTGACTGGTCTGAATGCATGTTAGCATAATTTATGCAGCTGATAAGTGATTTGAGTGCTTGAGTTATTGATAAAGTGCTTAAACATATAATTTTTGGCTTCATATTATGTGACATCAGAGTAGGAGGTAACGTGGCAGTCCCCAGGCTTGATATTAAAGTCACTTTGCTCTTTGGATTTCAGAGGCCAGAGGAAACACAGTGCTGCCTGACACAAGCCCAGCAGACCAGCACCAACCCAGTCAGTCCCATCCTGCATTCCCTATTGGACCTCAGGTCAGTATCTTTTCTTTCAACTAATTGAAATGTACAATTTTATAAAAAATAAATAACCATGATTGATCATCTTTGATCTGTGTAATGTAGAAGACGCAATTATCTTTGGCTGCATTCAATGTTACAGAAAGGGAGCACATATGTATTGTGTATGGTTTAGAAGTCATGTTTGGCAAGATCAGTTTTTTGTATGTTTTTCTAAAATAAAACCTAAG
The DNA here is from genome assembly GCF_001604755.1 of Lepidothrix coronata. NCBI lineage: Eukaryota > Metazoa > Chordata > Aves > Passeriformes > Pipridae > Lepidothrix > Lepidothrix coronata. The sequence continues at coordinate 5,357,554 of NW_016690183.1, forward strand.
CAGTTTTGCATATTTAAGAGGTTAAATTATTTGAATTTCTTATGTAAATTACTTTTGAAATAAGTGTAAAAACTTAATATTAAAAATCTTGTACAATTTTAATACAACACCTTTGGCTCTGACAATTCTGCCTGTCACACACAGCTCTTGCATTAGTAAGACATTTCATTATCTTTTCTGCCAGGTATTTATTTTCTGTTGAGCACATTAAGTGTAGGCACTTAATGAGATTTTTAAATATTTTCCATCGCACTTCACAATTTTATCCAAGTCCAGCCATACCCTAAAAAGATACTCGATATTCTTCCACTTTCTAGGACAGTCTTGGTCCACAAAGTTTCTGATAGTTGTTACTATAGTGTTTTCTGTTGTTACCAATCAGTATACAACTGGGAAGACTTGGGAAATGTTGGTATTTAGGTACTTGTAGGCCGACTTGAGTTAGACCTTCTTTCATTCATAAATTAACTTTGGCGAATGTGTTATGAATTTTCCAGTCTAAATTCAGCTGGGATTGCTACTATGCGACATGATTGGGGCTTACAGTTTCAGACTGTCAAAACTTTCTGTGTTAGTGAAAATGTGTGCTTTAAGATATTGGAAGCAGTGCATATCTGTAATGGAACATGAAGGATCCCAAGCCAGAAGAGTTATAAGCGTGTAATACTGAGCTATACACAGTACAATAGCTTTGTGTTTGTGGTTTCTTACAGCAGCTACTGACAGCCCAACAATTAGCCTCAGCAGTAGCAGGGGTGATGCCAGGAGGCACTCCAGCCCTTAATCAGCCAATCCTTATTCCTTTCAACATGGCTGGGCAGCTTGGGGGCCAACAAGGACTTGTCCTAACTCTACCTACAGCGAATCTCACCAACATCCAAGGACTGGTAGCAGCAGCTGCAGCAGGAGGCATCATGACTTTGCCATTGCAAAATCTACAAGGTAAGTCATGCTGATCATTTTTCTAATAGGTTCTTTCACTTGTTTGTTTTACATCATCTCTCCTTTAAAACAAGTGATCTCTTTTCCAAATTAAATGTTGCTGTCCATGCATATCGAAAGTTAGTACCTGGCTTGTTTTTGAATGCTTGAGAGATACTTGAGGGATATTTACATTTTTTAAAACCATATTGGAAGTGGATCCATTCTATGGGTCAGTGATGTAAACCACTTGAATGATTCATTAGGCTTTTTCTGTCATCAGTGATCAGTGTTCTCTAATCACAGCTTACTTTAAAATTTGAAATCATAGAATCATAAAATCACAGAATGCTAAGGGGTTGGAATGAACCTTAAAGATCCTGTAGTCTCAAACACCCCCGCCATGGGCAGTGACACCTCTCACTAGACCAGGTTGCTCAAGGCATTATCCAACCTCGCCTTGAATACTGCCAGGGTTGGGGCTTCCATGCCCTCCTTGGGCAACTGTTCCAGTGTCTCACCACACTCACAGTAAAAAATTTCTTCCTAATATCCAGTCTTTCAATTTGTACCCATCACTACAGTTCCTGAAAAACAGTCCCTCTCTGTCTTTCCTGTAAGCCCTCTTCAGACACTGGAAGGTTGCTATGGGGTCTCCATGCAACCTTCTCTTCTCCAGGCTGAACAGCCCCAACCTTCTCAGTCTGCCTTCATAAGGGAGGTGCTCCAGTCCACTTATCTTCATGGCTCTCCTCTGGACTTGCTCCAACAGTTCCATAACATTCTTATGTTGGGGCCACCAGAACTGTACGCAGTACTCCAGGTGGTGTCTCACAACAGCAGAGAAGGGGGAGAATCACCTCCCTCAACCTGCTGGCCACATTCCTTTTGATGCAGTCCAGGAATCCATTGGCTTTCTGGGCTGTGAGGGCACACCGCTGGCTCACGTTCAGTTTTTCATCACCCGTCACCCCAAGTCGTTCTCTGCAGAGCTGCTCTCAGTCACTTCTCTGCCCAACTTGTAGGTGTGCCTGGGGTTGCCACAACCCAGGTGTAGGACCTTGCAATATGGTTTGCTGAACATCATGAGGTTTTCATTGGCCTACCTCTCAAGCCTATCGAGGTCCCTCTAGATGGCATCCCTTTCTTCCAGTGTGTTGACTGCACCATCACATGAAAATAACTTAAAAAAAAACCAAACAAAAAAAAAAGCCCCTTTTATAATAAGATCAGAGTTTTCTCAGCTGTCGTCCTTGTCCCAGATACATGTTTTCATTCTTGCTGTGGGAGATCTGCTTTATCAATAAGGTTCTGCCAAGTAACAAGCAAAAAGTCAATGTCTGTATGGATCCTCCCCATTATCTGAGCTGTACCAGAGTTGCAACTGTTCTACCCTAAAAAATCTGCTGCATTTTCTCTGTGGTCTAAAATCAGACTGAAAGCTGTTCTAGAAGATCTCTTTTCTTCTGTAGTATTCTCTCCTGTTAAATCAATGCATCTAATAGTGTTAATAACAGTACTCAATCCAAATACATATGATATAAAATACAGATAGTATTTACTTACTATTCCTAACTATGTTGGTGCTTCTCAGAATGCAGTTGCTGCTGTACAGAACTGAACAAAACATAGCAAGTTAACCAATATCTTACAATAGAATTGTACTTAATGATAGAAGATAGTAAAAGCAGTGATTGTCCAGTGCAAAAGTGATAAAGGTGTGAGCAGGGAGTGTCAAAATAAAGCTTTAGCTCTTTAGATTTATTTATTTATTGTTATTTCTTTCTGATGTAAATGGTAGGAAAAGTTTTTCTCAAATAAAATGGTAATTTTTTTAAATGAATCCTCTGCACTGTGCCCTAAATACTTTTTAGTTATCAAACTCTGGTGGCTGTTGATTACCAGGTGTGTTGTTTGAAGCATCAGAGCCTACCGGTTGTAAAACAGAGAAAGCGAAGAGACAGCTCATGTGTTAAACAAACTCCCTTACAAAGCACATGCATACTATTCTCACCTGTTGGAGCAACTACTTGCCTTTACCTTGTGCATGTTTTAAAGTTTAATGTCAACAGACCTCTCTTATCATAGTTGTAAATGGTTTTCACTTTAATGTTTAAAATAATGTCTCTCTCATACCATTAAGCTGCACCAAAGAACCTGTCATTCATAAATCATAGATGAAAAGGACACACTAATGCACAAATTTTGCTTGTTTAAAATTTGAGAGTACATGTAAAGTAGGGAACTGCAGATTAAAAAAATAATGCAGGAACAGGAGTGAGTAAAAGCAGATAGAACAAAGTGAAGGGGAAGTAGCTTTTTAGTGTAGGTGGATGATGAAATCTTAATGAAGAAACAGGCATTATAAAAATGTATCCTTCCACTCTGAAGTGCTCCGGGTTACAGTTGCTGGGTATGTTGTATTCTAAATAAACATAAGCTTGTGCAGTTCTTATGTCATTTATTCACCCTGTGTTGCAAAGCTGGAGAGTAGGGATTAAGCCAGGTAACCTTTGCTCTTTATTTTAGCCACGGATGTCTAATTGCTGGCTAAAAGGGGCAACTCTGCTGCCAAATGAATTTTACAAGCCATGACCTTATACCAGATGAAAAAGTTCCCTTATAATCTTTACTGGTAGACAGGAGCATGGGATCAAATAGGGACTTGCTGAAGCAACAGGTACAGTACTCTGTCTATGAACATAATCATACCTTCCATAAAATATCTGAAAGGAACAGAACTCATGAATTTATTTAGTTGTGTTGCTGTTTGTTGTGTTCTGTACCCTTCCTTCCCTATCTTCTAAGCAAGTGCTACTGCCTGCCCTCAGTATTTGGAACTGAAACCGATACACAAGAGCAAAATAACTTGGTCAATAGCTCTTAACCACCCTGAATCACAGTTGTAAACTGCTGTTGCTTCCTCTACAGCCCACTTCCCGATGTGTGCGTGAATGAGGGTAGGAATCAGGTGAGAGTGTTGTGTGGTATCATCAGTTCCATTGAACCTGATTGACTTCTGGTGCCTGTTTTTTGTGGGTGGTTGAAAGACAATCATATAATATGTGTTCTCTTTTGTAGCCAGCACTTTTTTAGGAATACTCATAAAAGCCCATGCTTCAACACAGTTTCAGTAATTCCTTTGGGCGAAATCAGACCATAATTATCAGCTTCCATCTCTTAAACCTCACTGTGGCACGGTCAGCTTTGATGACTGGGGGACATGTTTTCATGATTTTTTCGAGCCCGTCTTATTACTCCTGTTGTTGTCTCATCTACTGTCCCTGAATTTTCAGTGAAGTCAAGCACAGGTGTCCACAGCTCCTGTGAGCTGGGTGTTCACAGCTTCTGTGAACTGGGTCTTCTCTTATCTTTCTTTTCTCGTAAGTAAACTTCTAAGCTCTTCATCACAAACTACCCCTGTTAGGTAACTCAAAAGACACCCCAGAAATTTTTTGAATAATGTATGAATTCATAAAAGGTCCGGTCTAACACAGTACTTGAATTCACACTGAATGTTGATCATGGGAGTAATTCCATTACATTTTCTGTGATCCACATACATGTTTCACTGATTTTCTTCTCATGAACTTTCAGGTCTGGTTCAGGGTAACAAGACCTCAGGGTTATTGGATAAAATAATAAACATCCTCACTTGTGGAAAGACAAAATAACACTCAGTGATAGGAATCATAGAGGAGATATGTTAAGTATTTAAAATGAGAAAACAAAAGTGTCTTTTAAAAGTTAAGACATTGGTAAAATGGAGTGATTAATGACATGGAAATTACTCACACAGTATAACTTAGTGAAATTGCCTATTCTTCACTAGTCAGTTACCTATAAATAAGATTTTTTTTCCCAAAGGTATTTGTCTTAAATTGTTCAGTTGCTATATGGTCCTGAGCCACCACTAAGTTGATAGGAATTTCGCTGCTGTAAGTGAAAAGAGGTTTGGACCAAACCAAACCTCTTTCAAAACTTCTTTTCTTCATACATACTTGATTATTTTCTGTGCATTAGACTATGTCATTTGCTATACGCACTGCTATACTGTATCTGGTCCCTGAGCAAATACATCAAATGTGTGTAAACAAAGAAAGGAAGGTGAATGTGTAAATTCTTGCTGTGAAACTTAGAAAAATATGTTTTCCCTGGCTTCAGGTAAGTAAATTTCATATGCACAATGAATATGCAAGGAATAAAATTTACTGCGATGAAAGAGGGTTGGTGGCAGAATAGAACTATCTGCCTTAGTGAAAACAGAAATCCCTGTACGTAACACAGATTTACCTATGGGATTTTGGCTTTCCACCAACAGTTCTTTGAAGAAAACCGTAAAATCAGCGATGGTAACTTTTTATTGTAATCCACTAAAAGCACTGAAGATAAAAGTTTAAAAACCATCCAAGAAAGTTGTTGTCCTGAGAAATTTACATATTTGTTTTCCCCTCACTATTTCTTAGAATTACAGCTGGAGCACACCCATGCTTACCTAAGATTTTGGAGATGTCACAATAAAAATGGTGAGGTTGTGAGAAGGGAAAAAGTGAGGCAAGTACCCCACAAGACAGCAGGTTTTCTGTCTTTTGCTCTTAGTCCACTGCTTCTTGGCCTGTCTTTATTGACTTAATGCAGAAAATAGTCTGCCAGCTTTTCTCTTAAACATCCAAACTTGAAGTCATCAATATTCATCTTACTGTCTTCAGGAAACTTTTCTATGGGCTGAACAGTTCCAGGTTCTGCATGTCTTTTGCCATGTCAGATTTCTCTGGGTTTTGGGAGGAGTGTGTTCTATTTTTTAATTTTAGTTATCCTTCTCAAGAGTCTTTCCAAGGGACAAGTAGTTGCTTCATCTCAGAGTATTCAGTAATGCCTGGGAGCTGATATTCATGAAGACATTCTTTCCCTAAGCCCATCTGATTTTTATGTCTCGCTGTAATATTTTTGTATAGCTGAACAGAAAGATACCTTTGGGGGGGAGGGGGCTGAGTTTGTTCTGTCTTGTTTTCTTAACGTCATTTTTAACCCTGTGGATTTCCTGTTGAAATAACTGAGAAGTGGGAAGGTATTCCAGTGATAGGGAGTTGTTAACAGCTGTCCTCTCATTTTATTCACTTTTCCATGACAGCCAAAGCAGTTTTAGCTGAAAAAGTAATGTATTTGAGCTATTTTTTTAGTATAGTATGTATGTTTGAAATTAGAAAATGACAGTGTTGTCTGTCAGCTCACTGATGGCCACTCACACACCATGGATAACAATTTGGGAGTCTCTCTGCAAAGGGTTGGTCCAAATATATTATAGCACATAGCAATAATATATATGTCGCAACAGTGTTCTAAATGTGTGCACTGATACAGAATGACATTTGAACCCTGAAAGAAATCAACAAGTTAGAGATTGTAGCCTCATGCCACAGAAACTTTGTGTATTTTATTTCTACTACCCATTGTACTGTTCCTAAAGTGGATGTCAATAATTTATTTACAAGTCAGAGTTTTTCAGTCTTGAGTTGTGAAAGAAATGAGAACAAACTATCTCTCTAAATCATTAGTGAAAGGCTTCAGTGCTGAAAGGAAGCCTTGCATGGCTGAAAATGTGAAATCATTAAATTACATTATTTAAACAGTGGCAGGTCATATTTTAGCAGCAACACAATGGAAGGGGAAATGTATTAAGCATCTTAGAGATAGGAGACAGCCGTTAAAATGCACTGATATGGGTTACAATGGATATAGAAAATGGTTAAAAAAATTAAAAAGGCTTTTTTATGTGGAGATCAGTCAAAAAGAATGTTAGGTAAAGACAATAGTAACAAAAGGAAAAAAACCCCTATTGTTTACATTTATTAGATCTTGTTTCATCTGAACAGAGATTTGTATAATTAATTGTGTAACAGATAAAGTAAATATGCTCTGTCTGCATTCCTCCATGTACACAGACCTTAAAAATCAGAAATCAGAGAGAGATGAAAAACAAAAAAGAGACAGAAAAGAAGTAAACTACAAACCTCAATTGCTTACTGATCTAGAGTCCAAATTCCAGTTTCTTAGAACATTTTTCCCTTTTAACTAAAGTGATACAGTCCCTATTCATTTGTATTCCTCTTCAAGTAACATGAAATAGCTTTCAGAGTCTAGAGAAAGGCAGTGTTTCAGTTATGTATTTTAATGAGCACCAATGTCAGTAATAATCAAAATGATGTTTCACTTAGAGGAATAGTTTATTCCCAGGTACTTTTGCTGTGTACTAACATAACCAGAACAAGAATGACAAGAACCAAGAAAAAGAGCTGCACTCATAGCAATTTCTGTGAAGCCCTCAAACCAAATATACCTCTCCTATCTCTGTATAAATGCTGCACGAAATACAGTCACTGTGAAGTGCTCACTTACACAAAGAAGGGATTAGCCAACCCCCAAGACAAACCTCCCTAGCTTAGTATGTGCAAAGAAATAGAAGAGATCTGTAAGGACACTGTGGCATTCACAGAGCATCTGTGGATTAGCAGGTTTTCTCAGGCTAACAGCTGTGTTCTACCCAAACTATGTTTTAGGATAACTGAAGTAATATGCAGAAGATGGGATGGATTGTCTCTGTCTGGTCTCCGAGGAAATGTTCTTTTTGGGAGGCATAATTTGCTTTTGGAAGAAAGGGTAAAACCTGCTCTTCTGAAGGTAGTACAGAAAGAACCTTACTGGGCTGTTTGTTTATTTGTTTCCTTTTTCCCCATCATACAGTGCTTCTCCTGCGAGAATGTGTTGGCCCCATGTTAATTGCTCATCTTGTTCAGTTGCAAATTGCTGCCTTCAGAGAGGGAATGTGAAAGGTTCAGGTCTTTATTTAGTTACTAGTTGTTTATTGATCACTCCCAGAGTGTTTAGCTATTTGTTGTTTGGATTTTCTGCTCCATAAGTTAAAAGCCTACCATCAGAGGCATTAAAATGCAGTAGTCTTAATGTTTGTGTGTGCTGTTGTTGACTTCCACCCAAAATAGACCTCAGACATGCCTACTTTTTTTCTAGTGATGGTTATGGAACAGCATCAGTAAGGAGTAATGATGTGATGTAGATCAAATTAATTCTGAAATCAGTGTTCACACCTGCTTAAACATTGCAGGCCAAGTTTTGACAGAGTCTCAGTTTCCAGACTTGTATGCCAAGAAGCCGATGGGAAAGACAGAAGTAAGACTACTCCAACATCCCCAGACTTTCCACCAAAAACCTATTGGTTAACTATCCTCTAGCAGACATGACCACTGAGCTAGGAGTTGTGGCATGACTGGCATGTGAGATCTGGTTGTTTTGGGGAACACACACCTTTATTGAGCTCTGACTCAGACTGATAGTGCTCCTGGCAGGAATATTCTGTGTGCAGGATTATAAATGAAATTTCTGTCAATGGATGCATTTTAATGACACTTTTTAAGTATATATTTGCACCTGTTTCCAGGAGCTCTTGTTGAATTTCAACTATGACAATTTAAATTAATGTAGAAAAAACTCATTCTAATAATGTGAAGCACTTAACTTACAAAAATCTTGCAAAAGCCAAGAAATTTCAAATGCAAGTGAAGAACTTAGCTAGTGTTTGTCACTGTTCCTCATCTCTTCATTGTGGTACACATGCTACATGCAGTAGTGGATCACATGCAAATAGGTGGGTACATCTAGATCACATACAAATAGATGGGTATATCTACATGGTGTATTCACATATGATTCTCATGCTGATCCAAGACTTTCTACTGCAATAGAGTTGTAAAAGGATTACCAGGATGGATTTGCAGCCTTCACTCTTGATTTCCTTGCCTTAGTGGATTTAAGTCAGACGTTTATAGTATTTGTGGTTTAATTTCCTTTGTTTTTCCATGGTCTTTGAATTAATAAAATCCCTATGATTCATGTTTTAAAAACTCCCTGGATACAAACTTGTGTTCTGGATTCACCAGTGAGATTCTAATCAAGCACATATATATTTAGAGACTCATAAAAAGAACAAAGTCTTTATTGAACAACTGGGTTTATGGGCATTTTTAATAGTGTGAATTTTGAATGCATGGGACATATGAGTCAACCACCTAAAAGCCAATTTTTTTAATGTCTATGTGGTTCTGTACACAGAACCATATACCTCCTCTTTATGGAGACCTCTTTTTTTTTTTTTTTTTTTTTTTACTGTCACGGAAAGTTCTGAAGGCATCTTATGACTCTCTTATTAAAATCTTTAAGTTTATGCATCTTGAAACATTTTATAGCATTTTTTTTCCTTTTTTTTTTTCCATTTGAGAAAAAATTCCATCTGCCACTGAGATTGCTCCAGAAATGGGAACAGGACCTGTCTGGTGACATCATAAATTATGAAAGTGAATCTTCCTCAAGTTTTCTTGTCCCCAGATCTCTATGCAATCTTATGTCCCCAGAGTAGAAAGCTGTACTCATGGAGATCTTCAGGCCTCCATTTCATTTTGCTGCTGATCTCTGAAGCTACTTTCATTCCTTGAATGTTTCATCTTTACAAGCCTATTACTCTGACAGATGTAGCAGAAAGCACAGACCTGAGACTTTTCTGCTCTGTGTTTTGACCCAGGTGTCCCATGTGATGGAAGACGATTCCAACATGTTTTTTGCAACTTTTTCCACCTGTAAACGAATGTGTGGATAGTTAGCAGTTATGCTTTCCTATGAAGTGGCTTAAATCACTGCTGTTAGATGTCTTGAGCTCCTCAAGCACAGCTAGATCTTTGCTAAATGTTCTAAATTCTTAAGTCTTGTTTTAGTTCATAGACATAAAAGAGTCTAGACTCTTTTTCAGTAGCTGCAATAATAAGTTGATTTTTCTTTATTTTGGACCTTGTGAGCTTTTACAGGTCATAAAAAGACTGGAGGTTTCCACCAAGGTTAATAAGATCCAACACCATACAGGCTCTTGGGCAATTGCCTGCTATAGTTTTTTTGCTTGTTTATTTTAACATGAATATTGCTTTTAAACTTAATCATCTGTAGACCTGACATACCTTACAGACTCTTCTTTCACTTAGTTGTGTTTTGCTATGATAAATTATACAATGTTAAAAATAAATCTTCAGCATAAAGACAAGGTACTCATCTAAATTTCAGTGATTAATTTTATTCAACTAAATGCCAATGCTTTGGATTTACAATATCTTTTCCTTTCTGTTTCTCAGGTCCCATTTCAGTTTCTTGTGCCTTTCCTCATCCAGAGCTGGTTATATCTAACCTTCTTATTTCATCTTTTTAAGCTATTCACAATCCAAGTATTCCTGAATGTATTTTGTACTGTGTAACTAATTTCCAATTCCATCATCAGTAATAACTGAAGAAGTTGTTACTCCAGAACAACCTCCACCTTCTGGAGGTGATAAAACTGTTGTGATTTTCCTATTATATTTGACTTCTATATTTTAGAAGATGCAATTATAACAGGACAAGAATCCTGTCTAAAAAGTAATGAAATGATAGTAGAACATTTTGAAGAAATTCAGTTATTGGCAGCCTGAAAGTTTTTTCTTTTATTTTACTTATTTTTAAAAGAATAAAACCTCTCAAGAACAAATTTTGTTTCTGTTTTCTGAAAACTGCTAAGTCTAACATCTAATCAGAGCAATCACTTTCAGATTCTCTGTTCAAGATTTTAGCTTTCCTTTTCCTAAATCAGTGCTTAGGAATTGCAAAAGAAGACTGTGTTCCCCTCCCAGCACTGTAACATCTTTAAAAAATATCCAGTCCAGATTCCCCCTGCCAGCCTTTCATTTTACTAGTAAAAAAACCAGTTCTTTAAATATTTGTTTTACTCTGCTCTAGCAGAAGTGGTCATTCAAAGTTATGTCCATTTATCTAATATGAGCAGCTAGGCCAGTTGTAACCAAAATTAAAAACATATACTATTTGCCCCATTTCTTAAAAGAATATTATTGATTCTAAGTGTAAGATTTATCAAGTGTATCTTTATGCATTTTTGTTCCCATGAGTGCCATTATTTTAAAATTTCTTAGTGGTATTTATATATATTGAATGTTTGACATCAGATAATTTGAGTTAGCTGTGTTTGTGAGATAACTCACAAGGGAGAAAGTTGTATTAAATAAATAATAGAGATAAATTTTATACTTCCATATATTTCAAAGCTAATGCAGCTAACTTGCAGTGGAATGGTAACATGAAGACACAGTACTATAATATGATTGATTTGTTTTGACAGCAGCCAAATAATTGAGAGTGAAAGGTGTCAGCACAGATGAAATATTGTATAAGCCACATTCAGAAGGCAACCCCAGCAGCAATAGCAACTGGAGTTTTATTTCCTTTGATATCACACTGTTACTCACTTCCAGTTTATTATAAAACCATGAAAGGTACACAACTCTCTGTATGATGGAGGCCTTTATGGAGGGGATAGAAACAGAAGTTTGCCAGGTACATGGTTGAACAGATGCTGACAACGGGATTTATGATGAATACAATATACAAGAGTAAATTATCTTAATCTTTCCCCCTGGTTTTCTCTCTACTTTTAAAACCTTTTTGTAGGCTATTGCATATCTGGTATCTTAGTTTGGAGGGTAAGTGATTCCCTCCGGAGAAACCAGTCTATAGATTGCCTGGCAGGGGATTGATGCAAAAGCAGTGCTGCTATTACCCTCCTGAGCAGTCAAACTCAGTTTTAGTTCACCTCTTCTGCACTGCAAACTATACAACTATACATGTTCTGGATAACTGAGACAGGGTTGTATATTTGCATCATGGCATCCTACTGCACTGCAAGGAATATAAACAACTGTATCATCTTTTGAGCCTAGGAGACTGCAAGTATGTAAGTAACCTAGTAGAGAAGGTAGCCAAATAGACCAGCTGAAATAATGCCTGAAAGCAGCATGGTATGAAAATCACTTTTGGCCTTTCTTAAAAGCACAATGAACAAGAGGCTAGGGCATGCTTGGAAAAATGCAAGCTATAAAGCTTCCTTTGTTCTGAAGCCCCATTGATTTCAGTGGAAGCCAGACTGAGGTACAGTTTGAACTGAAATGTATATGTCCTGCCATTCATTTCAGAAATGCTACATTAAGAAGACACAATTCAATGTGAATGACAACAGTTCTTAGTAATGAGCTCTTGCTCATGCAAAACAAAACAAACTATGACAACCGTCATGTTAACAAGATCAGGAACCCTTGTGGCTTTGTAATGTAACATCTAATCTATATCTATACCTATGCCTGTACAAATATAATTATCTTACTTGAAGAAAAATAAAAACAGAATGGGGTGAGATTTCCAATACAGAACAATTGATACACAGTCCCATTCCACTTGCCTTGTCTTTGTCTCCTGATCTGATAATTTCATATTTCATATTTCATATTTCATTCAAATGGAATAGTGGATATTAGAAACCAGGGCTGAGAAGCCTAAACTTACTGATATTAATATGGGAAAAGTTTTCATGGAAGTGGTGTAGGAAGGCAGGAATTAAGTCATCGTTCATAAAATATTTTGTTTCAGAGAGGTAGATCAGACTTGAAATTCATCTCTCTGTTTTCACCATTTGCCTCATGTTAGTTTACCTATACAGACCAGATTTCTTCTGGTGGAAACTAAACTAGAAATTCCACTACAAGTGCACTCAAACTGCATTCCAGACTCAAGTGGAGACAAAAAGGACCAAACTAACACTGGCCATTTGGACAGCTTTGAGACCCATATATTCGGTTCAAGAAACCAGAGTAAATACAGTCCAAAGTAAAAACCCTGAACTGGGACTTGGAACCAACCGCCTCTGTCTAGTCATCCTCTCATACTACAGCAAATCACTTGCTAACATTGAGGTAGATATACTTCAGCAAGTAGTTGGTGACTACTGTATAAACAATGAAAACAAATCCTCACTCTTTATGATTCCGAGCAATGTAATTTAAGTAGAGGCTTTTGTTAGAGCACTGAGTACCCAGGTTGCAGGATTGTGTGGCTTATGTAACAAATAGCTCTCTGCCATCAGCACCTGCAATTAAATTTAGCTTGGCAGGTCTGATTTTAGCCACCAGCAACTGTAAAATTCTCTTTAGTGATTGAAGACAAAATGCTGAACATGTAATGCCTGTATGTTGTGTGTACATGAATCTATTGATAGGCACTGAAATGGGCATGTAGATGTCTAAATCTGAAGTTCTGGTCTGTATTTACTGGTGGAAACGTAAGCTTACCAAGTGTCATGTTTTTTGCACAGATGTTAGTCTCCTCATCAAGAAGTACTCAGAACTACATGAAAGCATGAGTGGTTAAAAATACTCTCAAGAGAGTGCACAGTTTTTGTGAGAAGTCTCTGATTTCCTATTCTTTCTTACATGCCTTTGGATATGTTCTTTTTCTCATTCCAACTGGCACCTTTGAGCATGTACATATGATTCTACTGCACCTGTTAGGCTTCAGCTAGCTCCTTCATCCAGAAGACTCTGTCCAGTAGGCTGAGGAATAGAAACTATTCCTGAGAAGAATTTCACAAAGTAAGGTGTAGAGGATCTAGTTAATGGAAAGATATTCAACTGTCTAGCATGCTTTCTGGTCAGTCTAATTGGGATTTCTCTTTGTTTGTTCACCTCTTGATTATTAGAGGCATTTTTCAATCTGTTGCTGGTGGAAAAAAAAGCCATTGAAAGAAATATGAATGGAAAAAAAAGCAGATAAGTGAGGTAAAATCCAAAAAGCATAGCCTTCTGTTTCTTAGATGTCCAGGCAAATGGAAAAGAGAAAGTAAATTTAGCTAGCCACTCAAATGAACCAACTCACAGGCATCTCCAATGCTGAATATTTTTGTGGACCTTTTATTGATTGGTCACATAACCCAACCAACTTCTTGTTTATTTAGCTGAAGATAAAGTAGTTGACTTTAGAAGTCTTGTTAGAGGACCAGACAGCTTGTCTTCATAGTAATCCCTACTCCATAAAGATTCCAATGAGTACTAATAGATGGTATCTTGGAAACTTAAGTGTTTTGAATAGCTTCCTTCTTAGATGGTGGGTTTTCTCTAATCAGGAAGCAAAGTAAAAATTTTTCCACACACTACTTCTGAAGTGATTCCACATCATTGTTGCAAGTAAATGGTCAGCTCTAAGTGGTGATTGTGATATGCCAGCACAGAGCCAAATCCAGAGGTCCTCACCTCTCAGTTTTAGTGAGGCAGATTCACATTAGATGTGATCCTTGAGGTCCTGTTGACATTTGTGAGTTTGGGTTTTAAAAATCCCCATGTGAAAACCCTCAAGCCTTGGTTGACTATAACCTGCAAATGGTTTGACAGGACCCTATTTACAGAGACTGCTCAAGAGCCTTTCCCTTCCCCCATTTGAATGGTCAGCACTGACATACCACATTATGAGAAAGAGCCCCACTTAATGCAGGAACTACTTTCAATTGTCGTGAGCACTCAGCTTTATTTAAACTGACACTCTCTCCATCACCCTCAAGCTAGAATTCCAATGTCAGAGTGCTTCAAGAACTTCGCATTCAAAGCTGTACTGTCTGGCAAAGACCTGCGATAGAGCGGTGCAAAACAGCATGGAAGTGAACTTCCAAGATGGAAGGACAATCCCAAAGGTGGAGGGAAACATGGTAAATATGGATATGCTAGGTAAGCAGAGAAGAGAGCGAAGGAAAGGCTTGCATGTGGGTTCAGATCAGGAGAGAGATTTGGAGGACCCATTCTTCTCTCTTCTCTTGCTCTTAATCAATTCATTAAACTTCAGTGATCTGGGGTCATGCTATTTGAAAGGGTTACAATTCCTTTGTGTTCCAAGAACAGATAAACCTTTCCTTCTCCCACCAGACCAGGTTGCTCAAGTACCAAGAACACAAGAAAACAACCCGAGATTAGACAGCATGGAAATATCCTATCTGTAAAAAAAGAGTTAAATGACCACTAGAACACTCCTGTCTCTTAATGATTTAGCAAATGCTTATGCATGTGGCAACTCATTTAAGTGGTCCTATTTAATATGAAAAAAGGTCATTTTAATGATCCACTGTTTACTAATGGAGAAACTAAGGCACAGAGTAATGAAGTGACTGCCCTGTGTTTCTCAACAGAACAATAGCAAAACTAGCCATAGAAAATATGTTTCCAAAGTCCAGTCTGCCAAATTATATTTGTAGGGGGAGAGCATTATGTTTAAATTAACGTAAGAATATTTTGGAGAATAATATTTCAGGATATTTTCTGGGTGTTCCTATGAAACATTTCTTACAGGTTGTTTTAAAGGCTGAATCCTGGTTGTCTCACAGGTATACCAAATTGGCTTTAGAGTGGCTGCTTCCCTAAGTAAAATTAGCAATATTCAGTTGTATATTTTAGCCCAAACAAAGGTTCTGTTAGTAATAAGAAAAAAAAATTGTTCAAATAAAACACAGCCAATGTCCGAACTGTGAATGGTTTCCTCTTTTTCTTCTTTTTCTCTCTTCTTTCCCCTTGAGAAGTATACAATTGCAGTAAGGGTTTGAGATTAAGTAATCATCTCTGCTTTCTGCAAATCTAAAGCAGTTTATGGTTTTGTCTGAGCTTTTGCTTTAAGATCAAATGTCATTGTCATGAAAGACTTTTATCTCTGCATACAGTTACATTTCAAAAATATACCTGCATTTTAGAGGCAGGAAGGTGGAGAGGGAAAGGAGGAGTACCACTACTTGGGTCTCATGCCAGACCTTAATGTAAAATTAATTCCTTAAAAAGATTTTTAAAAAACCACAACATTTTTCTAATGTGCATTAAGAATGTTGGAGAGCTCACTGAAGCATATACTTTGAGCTTTCAGGAGCAATCTGTAGTCAGGCATTTTAAATGAAAATTGATTTGTGATTTACATGGTCAGTGGAAAGAAAATTAACTTATGGAAGGTTGTAATGAAATATTAGACAAGTAAAAAAGTAGATGGTGATCTAGTGGAACTAAAAGTCCCATCTGGAAGAATTCTGTGACATTTTTACATTTATCTGTGTTCTGCATGAGTTGTAATGTTAGTGGTAATTTTATGGGACTGAACTGAAATGAAAAGGGTGTTATCACAGATTGCCTACAATATAGGATTGTGTTCAGTGGAGAATCCTGTATCCTTTTCTCCATTTTCCTATAATATGACTCATTGCACTTTTTTCAGCTACTGTTGTTGAATTCATTCAGCCTTTTACTTGAGGTTATTAAAGAAGAACATCAAATGCACACAAATACAATCTAGCAGCATACTGAAAATCAACATGCTGCTTCCACTTACTCTTGCATAGTTGAGGCACTGTCCAAGAGACCCTTTAAAATATATGCTAAAATTGCATGTTCTCTGAAACACAGATTATTAACACAGTTTTAAAAACACATTCTCTTTCAATATGTGGTTCATCAGCATAGTAAGAGTAAAGAATTAACGCTTTTCTAGAAAACATACTGCCATATTTCTGTTCCTCTGTTCCTTTTGAACTCTGATATTCGCTGTATGACATCCCTGATTGCTCTTGCTGTCAGCTTTTTGGAGAATGAAGAAAGAGAGGCATGTCAGAATAACACGATGCCATACTCACTGCATTCCTCTCCTGCTTTTGTACTGGAAAATCTTTCTCCTGTTTCAACAGTCTAGAGTTTACTGCTAACGGAAAAAGAGACTCTTGTACTACCTTCTAACATATAATCCTCTTTCTTCTGTAGTCTCTCTATATGACAACCACTGATTTATCATGGTCTATACAGTTTGAAATGTAGGACTTTGATTTGGCAGAAGATTAATATTCTTTAGAATCAGTAAGGTATATTAAAGCATTTGTCAAAATTAATCCCATTGTGGATTTAAAATATCTCAAATTTTCAAAATCTAGAAAAAAAATCTTCCTGTCAAAGACTTGCTTCCTTCTGTTATTAAATGGATTAATTCTATGTCCTATCAAAATCTTGGTTGTTGAGGACTTCTAATCTCCCTGTTCAGAGAGGAGGTGTGCTAAATTCCCTAAGAAGGTGAAAATGTGTTTATGCTACTTTTTTTTCTCTGTTCCTTTAGGAAATACACGTGTGTCATTTAAATGCATGCTAAGCATTCTAGATTCTTTGAACTGCACAGATTTTCAACATAGGTCAGGATCATGCAGGATTTGGACACTGCTGACCAAACATGGACTGTAGACTTGTAACCCTTCTCATTATTATTTTTGCTGATCAAGACTGAAGAATCAGGTTTGAAATTATACCATGTGCATATTACCGTTATCTAAAGTAGTCTCAAAGTTCAGATTATACCACTAATATATGCAATGTTTTAGTTTGGACAAGTGCATTATGGAAGGATATAGTTTGAAACATATCATGTTATTTCTCCAGGAAATTTATTTTATAACCATATTTGAAAGAGGAGATATATCACAAATCCTTCACAAATAGTATCTATGATTTTCAATAGAGTGATGTGGCTAATCATGGTAGGAGCAGCCTTTCTAATCATAGGATACTGTAAAAGTCAATATTAGGTATTGGCTTTCCATCCTGTCCATCTGAAACAATATACCATAGCGAATGTAATCAGTAAATAGTGGCAAATGAACCTATTAGAAACATTAGCATTGCAAAATGACAAGTTTTGAGAAATAGAAGTTAAGTGAATCCTGCAGCTGGTAATTGTCATCCTGGGAATAATTACACTAATTAATAGTTGCTAACCTGAGACCCTTGTGCCTGTGACTTTGAATGAGTTAATGATTGCTGCTCTTGAGAGCGTATTGCTGGTAGATTTTCACTAAGTGTCAGTGAGCAAAAAGGGCCCAAGGGAGAGACTGGCTCTGATGATCTTTAGGGTCCCCATTTTTACAAACCACAAGTACATCACTGAATGATCAGATAACGTCTCCTCAGACCACAAAGTAGTTGGAGATTTTCTAATGAAGAGATACATTTCATCATAAAGTTCCTGATCTGAAAAGTTAATATTAGGTTCATGTAACCTCAGATTCATAGCACTTACAATCAGCAGGTTTTACTTTTGAGACTGTGCATTAAATGAACCCCAAACACCATTTTTTTCCATTGTCTTTCCTCCTGACCTAGTTAGGTGTACTCAATTTCTCCTGGAGTTACTTTAAAATGCTACCAAATTTTTATTGGCAAAATTTAATTTCTGTAGGCTTAAAAGGACTGGAAAGCTTATTTTACATAGTTGAGTGGGTCCAATTCCTTTGACTATTCTGTTCTCTGTCTCTGTCTCTCTTTCATCCCTTCCCCCCCAACAAACAAGTATATGGATCCTGTAATATCCATAAATTTAGGGCATATAATCTATCTGTCTTCTGAGGGTGAATATTAGGGATAATTTTTTGTTGTTAAAATCAGTAGTTGCCTTATGTCAAGATGGCAAGCGAAGAATTCCAGTAAAGCCAAGATTATGTTCATGAAGTGCAAAGCAAAATGCAAAGTCTTGAAGACTTTGAATGAAAGGATTATTAATATACTTTCAAATATTAGTCCATGGTCTTTGATCAGATAGAAGGATAAAAGAGACTGACTGTTGTCCCATAAGATCTTCTCTTAACCGCATTAGCTGCTACTGATGTTTTCCCATGGCCCTTCACATGGATGAGAGAGCTCCTGAAGGTCAGTGTGAGTTGTCCTGTTCTGAGCCTTACACTGTTAGTTGACAAAGATGGTCCTAGCCATCTTTTTTTCTGTAGAAAAAGAGAATTGATTATAGAAAAATCTATGGAAGTTTCAAAAAAATGGAAAAGTCAGTGCTTCAATGTTGCTTTAAACATAGAACCTGGAATATAAACCTAGTATCTGTACAGCACTTAGAAGCAGGAATAAATATGGAAGTTGTATGGGCAGCTTATTCATTTCTACAGTCTACAATAAAGAAGTTTTGTAAACTTTTTCTTTTTTTTCAGCACTTATTTCTGATAGGCTAGTGGCATTTTTTCTTTGCTTTGTTTTGTTTACTAATTGTGCTTATAAAGCAAGTGTGCATGGTGCCAAAATAAGAATGCTGAAATTTTTAAGGAAGAAAGCACTATGAATTTTAGGTGCCACATAGGTACTAAGTGGGTCTTTTAGAAACCGCAGTGCCATGTATACTGAGAGGAAAGTGTTCCCAAGCTTTTGAAACCAGATATAAACGTTAAATCATTGCTTTCTCCCTTAACTAAGATCCCATGTTTCCCCCCATGACAATTTATGGAATAGTATGTTTTATAGTGGTAATTATATTATTTGTCTCAGAAGGAACAAACAGCTAGAAAGGTATCGACATAGTAGAGCAAAAAGGTCCAAAATAGTTAAAGAAACATATTCCTTTGACAACTACCGTCATTAGTTCTTACAGTTCTTTTAAAAGATCTGATCTCTGACATTATGTTAAAAAAAGGGAAATATTTTAAGTAGTTCATGTTGCATTATGCCATGGCAGCAGTGATGAAGCTCAGCTGTCTTTATCTTCATTCACACCCCTGAGAGGGGTGGAAAATAGGAAGATGGTATCAGGTTAACTGCAGGTCTGCTTATCCACTTGTTTTACTCAAGAAGAAAATTAAGGAGATCTATATTTTGCTGCATTTATACAGAATGTTTCAAGGATGCAAATGTCAATGTTATAAGTTAAGGAAAAGAATACCAGAATTTTATGGAACAAAAGAATCCCAAGTAATAAAAGACTTTGGAGGAAAGAACAGACACTGAGTGGAAGATAATATTCATGGAAGCTGCAACCCATCCAACAAGGCAAGGTGAAACAAATGGCACTGAAAATACGCCACCTGTCTAAACCAGTAGATATTATGTACAGGAAGAAAGGAATAGAGAAATAGTGGTTTGTGAATAAATAACGAGGCTTGTCTTTCACAACTACAGAGCAGGGCCTGAGTTTTTGAACTCAGACAGTGGCAAAAAAGAGCTGGCACAGCTCTAAAACACTCTGAAACTGGTCACAGAGTCCATGAGGTCTCCGTATGTCAGTGATGAGAGTGAGCCTGCCCCTGGAAGACAACAGTCATTGCCTAGTGACAAAGTCAACCAGGCAGTGCATAAACCATTGTCATTTGACATCAACCAAGCAGATTAGGTCTTTTGTTCCAGACATTGAAAAGATCATGAGACTTGTGCAAGAGAGCAAAGGACACAAACCGGAGGCTTGCAGCGAGTGGTCTTATTTTCTTCTGAGTTGCAAAATAATTAATTTTACTTACAGTGTTAGTCCTTAGACTGATTTCACTAAAACTGGGAATTAGGTGCTCAATTTCCAGAGGTCTATGGCTAGACACAGTCTATCCTTGTGTTCTAGAGAGAACATGGACTTCGTTGAAATCTGTCTGTTTAAACCACAAAGAGCTCTCGTTGCCTTCTTTATGTGTTTTTAGACTTTGATTTACTGTGCTTCAAAAGACAAGTCTGTCTAAGCAGGAAAATTTTGATTCTGAGATGGTATTGTAAGGATAAAAGGTTAAAAAATCACAAAATGAAAATTAAATCTGGATTTGAGATGGACAGAGAAACCGTAAATCCAAATAGGCAGTGAGGCACAAAAATGTTAATCATAAAGCCAAAGAATATAAATCAGGCAAACCTGGAATTAAGCAAAAATGTGAAGAGACATCCTGGCCCTATTGGATGGAAGATCAGAATTTCCTTTGATACTAGTCCAGTCAAGATTTTGCCATTGTAGAGGGAAAACACAAAGACTAAACAGATAACATGAAAAATGAAGGACTTAGATGAACCAGCCTGTCTCTGGAGGCATGATGTATCAGAGAGCCTTTTTTCCTCTCCAGTTAAATTCCTTGGTTAAATTGCGTCAGCACTGCCATTAAGAAAAGCCATATAGCTCAGAGAGTGAACGGGGTGGATCTATGTCCTGAAGAGGGGATAATTCTTATTTGTTAAAGAAATACTACTCATTTTCATATATCTCTTTGTGACTCTTTGCCACTAACATCTTTGGAATAGTGTTGTGATAATTCAGCCAGTGGAAACAAGATGCCCATCCCAACATACTTGCCATGGAATAGAACATTTATGAAATAAATATTTGAGTGTGACCATAAATGTATTTTACTACTGTTTTGAGTGGTGTGGGGGAAACATTGCTAGTTGGAAGCAAGATAGAGAAAGATATGAGAGGGTGTCTCTTCTAGTAAAAAAAAAATAAAAACAACAGAAAGACATTATGGCCCAGAATATGTTCTGGTTTTAAAATTATTCTGCACAGTAAAACTAAATCAGCCAAGTCTCTCCAGAGGTATATTTTATCCCGTAAGGACATAAAAAAAGAGCAGAATCTGCTACTCAGTGTACAAAATTGTCTCAGCATTTAAGTACAGCTGCTACCATAATACATAGATGCAAGCAATGTCATTATGCTAGATTTCTTGCAGTACAGCAATTAAATTTCAAGAAATGTCAGAAACTTCTTTCAGATAGGATTGCAGAATTTGACTACATTTTCCAGTGCTCATCTCTCTTCAGTGAGGCTGTACAACTGGTAGCCATAAAACAGACACACTCAATGTATTTTTAGCCATGATTCCACCTACCACCAGAATGCCAAGAAGTTTTTCCTTGGTATTTAGTGTACTTTTTTGCAAGAAAACAGGAGTATTTTATAGTTTATTAGGATTCCGTGGTTATATGTCAGAAATTCTTATTATGAAATGCTTTTGTAAACAAACTAAATTCCACTGGGAAATATACAGGCACTGTTCCTTTTTTTTCATGGGTTTTTTATTATTATTTTTAATTAGTGCTCTCCACAGAGTGTTGAAAGTTATGATAAACATTTCCTGGAGCAGATTTTCAACCTGTAACTCTGAGGAAGAAATATGCATTTAAAGATGTTGTTTTATATTTCTGAAGGGGATAAAAAAAATATTCTCAGTAGATGCTTTACAATTTCTTTTCTCAAAAGAAGTTATAGGATATTTAATGAAGGAAGTCTATCCTGGCATTAATACTGAGCTTAATTTGTGTGTTTGTGTTTATTATTTTCTAAAATACAGGAATTCAAACAGTTAAAGCACCAGGCTCAGCCAGTATGGAGATACAGCTGAATTTGAAATTTACTATATGCTGTTTCTGCTTTTCATTTTTTACCATTTCACACCTTGTCCGCATCTCGAGCAAGCTTGTAAGTTTCCAGCGCATACATTTCTTGTGATGATATATTGTCCTGGTGGAAAATTTCATTTACTGGCTGTGCCCTTTGCTGAACCTGTTGCTAGTCAGGGAACATGATAAGCGCATAAGTAGCATGCTACTTCATTTATCATACATCGTTTTAGACACTAAAATATCTCATGTACAATTCTGCATTCTGCACCAAGAGAAACTACTAGACTTGCAGGAAAAAAAAATCTACGAATAAACAATCAGTTTATAATATATAAATGTATCATCCTAATAAAAATTAATCATAGTTTATACTAAGACTGTAAGCGGCCTTTATTTTTTTTATAGCTTCAGTAACCACATGCTATCAAACACTAATAGAAAACATCTGGCTTTTGTGATTTTGTGTGTAGAAAAATTGAAAGATATAAAATACTGTATATTTTTAGTAATTGAATTACATTGCAAATAAATCACAGGCTTAAAAGATCCAGCATTGTCAAGAACCTTCTGCTCACCTAATATTTCTCTCTGGTTTAAACTTTCACTGTATCTTGTATAAAACAACATTAGATTTAAAGAGCAACCAGAACAGCAACGCCAACAAAATCCTTTAACATTTAAGAAATTTAGAACTCAACAGAAAGAAAACAATAGCAAGAAATTTAAGGTCAAGTAAAACCAAGTCTATCTGATGTACTAGCTGTTCCTAGCAGAGCAGGTCAGGCCTCCCTAATTCAGTAGCTTGTCATCTATTGATTTCAAAGCTTCTTCAGACCATCACTACAATATTTTACTACAAACTGCTTTTTATTTCCAACCTAAAATAATCTACATCTTGTCAAGATGTTGCATTTGAAATGTTGAATGCAAAGCTCTGATTTATGTTAAGCCATGCTTACATTAATTACAACCAACACTAAGATATTGGACCATGAAAAAGTATATCTTACATTTATATAGCACCTTTTATCCTGCATCCTTTAAAAATTGGACATAAAAGAGTCATTTCAACTACCTCTCATATATATCCATTTCTAGGGAGTAGTAGAAGCGTTTAATGGCTCACAGTGACATTGAATTCTAACTTTGAGTTAGAATGAGTTAGAGAACTGAAGACAGATTTGTTAAACAGTGTTTAATTACATGCACTGTAATTTCAGTAGGTTATTAGAGCTAATACAAATACATCTGGGGAGAATAGAGGAGGGAGAGAGTGAAGAGGAATGAGAAAGCAAAACTAACCCCGATGTCATCCATCTCACTGAGGAGAGGGAAGAAATCTGTGTACAGGGTGGAGATTTTTGTACTTTTGAAAACATTGTCTTTAGAAAAGATGCCAGGTCATATGATAGAATAGATTCTCCACAACAGGTTTCCTTCAGCAGGGAGTTTTCCACCAGAGTCCCCATCGGAACTCATTATCATGGCGTATGAAATACAAACTGTTGATATGTAAGTCATCTGAATAGGAAAACTGTTGCTGTGTTGCAGTCATAATTCATCTAGATGAAGAGAATGGAAACAACTGAAGCCAAGTAATTTCCTAGATAATCACCGCATACTGTAAATAATGTAAACAACATGTGGGAAAGGAAGGAAGTAGAACTGGTGCTGTACAAAATGATGTATTTAGTCTAATGCTTCACACCAAGGAGATTTTTACCATCATTCACATCTATAACTTTTTGTAGGAACAAGTAGGTAACAATTTCAGTATGACTGAAATTTGAAAATAACAGCTACGATTGGCTTATAAGAGAAAGATGTTTGGCAGGTTTATTTGAAAACATAACAGTATTTTTACCCATTTAAAACTCAGTGATAAAGAGGTTCAAACTCAGGTTCAGGAGTTATAAATTCTCCTCTAAAATTTTATGTGTAGATTCATTTACAGTTGCCAGGAGACTGCAGGGGCAGACACTCATAAGTTTCTGGTATGGAACTGAATGATTTGTTCAGCTTACAACAGAATTGCTGAAATCAAGCCTTCTTTTAGGTTTAAGTAGTTTATTCTTATCTATAAGCAGGAGATTACATATACTATGTTAGCTGTTGTTTATGGTTCCATTTTGTTCTTTTAGCCCATGGATGAAAAAAATGCTGGTTAAATTGATGTATGTCTCTACTGAGTTAATTATGGAATTTGCAGATGGAATCCATTTTATGCAAGAACTTTGCACAAGTACAGATAGTTTTACAATTAAAGAATACCAATTGGGTTTCTTCATAACCAGGTACTTCAGGTCAGCGCAGGAAAAAAAATATTTGCTGCATTTAGTTTTCAGGAAGCGACGTGATGCAAAGTGATTAATAAAAAAGTTCAGGTCATGCCTGAACCAACTAGAGTGGAGGACATATGTCCTCCTTTGGAATAGTTTGAAATGTAGACAACCACGGCTTTTCCAATATCAAAGAGATGAGCTCAGCATAGTGAGGAATCAACATAGAATAGAAATAATTTTGCTCATGTTGAACATGCTTCACCTTCTTTGCCTTGCCAGCTTTTTTCATATGCTGTTGAAGTGGTAAAAGATACTCATTCACCTTGTTTTTTCAAGATGCTGATAANGAAGAAACTCCTATGTGTTATGGAGGAAAGATTGTCAAGATACTTTAGTCAGTGATGTTCTCATTTGTTCTCCTGAAAGATATCCAAGCCTGGTTAGTAGAACAGTTGATTTTATTGTGGTAGGTTTGTAGATTTAAAGATAGCTGTTGAAGAAAGTCTGGGCATAGCTACATTAAGAAAAAAAATAATAAAAAAAAGCAGGCAACTCTGGCTTTTTTGTGTAGTAATAGTGGCTTGCATGCCCATGATTTGTATCATTTTGCCATCTGAACATGCACTACTGCCATTAATATCACTGTTACATAATGTTATACACAATTCATTGCTGAGAAGACTAAGATGCTGAGAAGTCAGAGAACAATAGAACCCAAGATCTACCTCTAAACTTTTTCCTCTGAAGTGATCCCCTTCCTGTCTACACAGTATTTTCTTCCCTTCTGTGCTCAGTCTAAAAACAGACTCACAGAAAGGAAATATCCTGGTAAAGAATGGAGATTACAGGATCAACAGTTGTTTCTTTTTTAAAAAAGAAACATCCATTAAAGAAGACATAGACCTCTCATTCCTTGTTACGTATTCCTTAGCACCACCTTAATTTTAGTTTCTGTCCTGTTGATTTATGTTTCTGGAGACAAGTATTTTGTGTTGATGCCCTAGATTTGAAGTTCTGAACATGGAGGAAGACAGAAAGAACTCTGTTATGCTCTTACTGCAGAGCTCCTTGACAAAAGCAGAGCAGTAGCATGCAGTCCTAGCAGAAAGAGGTGGACTACACTCGGTTACAGGCAGTTGTGCTCCCTTGTGATTTCCTGTGAGGCTGAGGAGACAGCAGAGAGAAACATGGAGCATCAGCAGTCCTAATTTCATATGGCTCAATACACTTGATGGCAGTTTTTCTCAAGGTTTTGGTTTAGGGTAAAGGATTTCCTTTGACTTCTGACAGTAGCTATTAAGCTTAAAGGTAAGTTATTAAACTTACTTATCAAATAGCTACCTTAAAAAGTTGGTATTAAACTTATTAATTTATTAAAGATATTTTCAACATCTCTTTATAATTCTGTTTCCACAGAGCAGTGAGGCAGAGCTTGCCCTCAACTTGTTCTTGCTCTACATAGACTTCCTAGATAGAAGTATCTCTACAAAAAATGATGGATATTCTTGTTTAGTTGCTTGTTTATATTTTGATTTATATAGGTGCCAAATGAACAAACTGGGATCTCATTGTGCTATCCACTTTAAAAATACCGAACTACAAGATCCCCAAAGCTGCATGTAAAACAGAAGACCATAGATTAACAGAGTTAGATAGGGAAAACAAAAACCAATAAAGGAGTAGTGGTCAGTATAGCCTTGACATATGCTGTCTGTCCTTGAAGAGTAAATGACAGATAACGGGAGAAGAGGAAGGACAAAGGTGGGAAATACAGATCCTTGAAAATGAAAACAATCAGCTTATATTTGATGTGATGAAAAAAGGGTAAACAAACTAAACAATATGAAGAGACATCTTAAACAGTAGCCTTGGAGAACCAGCAGCATGCTAAAAGAGTAAAAGGAGATCAATTTATTTTCTTGTGAGCAAAAAAACTCGATATTTTTGTAAGAGTTTGGACAAGAGCTTTGATTGTGCAAGTAGTTAGAGAGAACTATGGCTATGTGTGAAGAAACCTTATGATTTAGGAATTGACAAGCAGATTTATTTGCTGTCAACATATAGACAAAATTGAATTTGTGTCTTTGGATTAATTGGATAAAGTATTATGAAGGCCAGGAATGGGATCTGAAGAAACGGTTACAGGAATCTGGAAGAGGGATTAGAAGAATCTTCTGCAAGGCATGGTAGTGAAACACTTAGAAATGTAAGACGTGAAGTGCTCTAGGACAGAGCACTGAATCTGAACAATTATCTGAATTAATTATTAATGAACTGAAGAAGACAGCTGGAGCAATAGTTGGGGTGCCATATGAGGACAAAGATGAGGTAAAGGCTGATATTTTTATATTTATATTTATTTTTCTAAAAATAAAGCAAATTAGTATTTTAAAAAGGAAGAGTCATCAGGACATGAAAGGTGATGAACAAAAGGCAATGAAAGTATCTCCAATGAGTGGGACTAGTGACACAACAAATAAGAAACTGATGGTTGGAAAGAGAGAAAGTTGTATCCACGTTGTATTTTATCAGCTCCCCATTGGACTATATCAGAGCAATATTATGTGTAAAGAGGAGTGAAGAAAGTAGCATATGAAGAGGAAACTGGTGAAGAAGTATTTGGGATAGTGTGATACATCAAATATACGGTAGAAGGGAGAGAAGACTTAGATTCAGAGTTATTGAAAGGAAAAACATGAGGAAAAGAATGATGCTGTGATGTGAAGTAGAAACAACAGAATGAGGGAAGCAGCCTGTTCTGCTCACAAGCTTATTGGGGTCAGGCAATGCTGGGATAGGAGGGACTTCCACACGGGATGGTTTTCAAAGCAGCAGTAGCACAGTGGTACCCACCTGCCAACAAATCACGGATTCTTCTAATCACCTCAGAAATGCCCTGTATATTCCCAAAAGAGTTTAAGAGGGGAAGACAAAGAAAGTAATCACTTTAATTTTTGCCCTGAAATTCAGTACTTAAAATTATGCCTCTGAAGAAATGCTCAGCATTAAATTAACAAATTCCTGTACTGTTGAATGCAAATCTGAAAAAAACTTTATAGCTTTGGTTTTTTTTGCTGCCTCCCTCTTATTTGTAACATATCTTAAGGGAAAAAACTCCTTCAAACTTGTTGAGATATATTGATTTTCAGAAGCAAATGGCTTTTCAGGAGTGTCACAGCAACTCATTTCTGCTGCCACTGTCCGTTTCCAACTACAAGAGAAGTGAAAGTAATGCAGATAATGACTTTCCACATTGTTTGACTTCTTTAAATTCTTGATTCAACTAATTATTTCATTTTACTGTATAGCCAGCTAACAATTCAACCTTGTTTCCACTTTTTCATGCTCAGTCCATTAGGTCAACAAACATACAACGCTGTAAATGTGTATATTATGTTTCAGAGTTATGTATTTAACATGAAAAATACCATTAGTTTGGTGTATATTCAGGTATGATTTCAGAGGCATCATTCAGAAAGTGATGACCTAAGATTAGGGGGGAATCAAGCTTGTCCTCCAGCTGCAAGGTTCTTTTTTTTTTATAACAGTATATTTTTCTCATTCCTTCTTGGTTAATCTTGTAACATGTTATACTATTGCACAGGTATTGAGGTGAGAGAGGCTTTTTATGCCATCTGTTGAGTATTCCTACTCCAGAATATATTATCTTTACTATGTGCAGTTGTATTTTAATGTATAATATTATTATTCCCCTGATTTCTATGTGGTACTACTCAACATAATTAAGCTTGGCAGTTTAAGGTCTTTTGTGTTCTAATATGCACCTTTTTAGTTTGGAAAAAATACATTTGAATTAAGATGTTACTACTGAAAAGCTGAAAAAGCTAAACAATAGTCTAATAGGACTCCACAAAAGAAATTTTCCTGAGGAAACCAAGCTGGAAGATGTGTTTTCCAGCTGAGTGCTTTGTCAGTGGCTATTGGCAAGTAAACATTTTTTCTATGAACTTCTTAAGCAGGAGAACAAGACAAAGTAAACCCATGTTTAAGCTCATGCAGATTAATAAGGTGGTTGCATTCACTCAGTAAAAACAGAATTATAGGATAGGAAGAAGCTACGTAAGTGAGAAAGTTAAAGGAGCCCTCTTTCACATTTCTGACTAGTCACACCACCCTTTCATAACTGTATAACATGACATAGACTATTCAACTATTTCTCACTGAATTTCCTTCAAACCTGATGTTATAAACAATAAATATTCTACATTTTTTCAGGGAAAAATGTCAATACACAAATTGTGAGGCTTTGAGATAATGAAACTATTGTTCTTACACAGATAACATGAAGTACTCCTTAATTATTAAATTACATTTTTAAACTGGATTTAGTTGAAAGTTATGATGATTTCAACATTCCGTCAACCTATCTTCACCTAGAGTCTCCATGGTGTTGTATCCATCGTCTCCTGATTTCCCTTAACCTGTCTTGAATTGTTTTTCTCACATTTTGTTTTTCCAGAAATGCCTCAACTTTCACCATTGTCTGTCACTTCTAACAACATTCTCTTCGTTAGTCTGTCATTTAACCTGTCTTTGACTTCCCTATTTCTTCCCTTGCACATCCAAGCCTTACCTAAAACTTGTCACTTTAATGTTTCCAAACAGTTCGAATAGTTGCACTGCACCATTAATAAAACTTTAATGTATCTCCTTTCTTATTCTGCTTGTTTTCCTTCTCCCTTTCCTAGCACACCCTCTTAAAGCTCCATGTCCTTTCTCAGCTCAGTCAAGAGGATCTATACTTTTCAGTCCGATCTCTTGAGAAGCCTTGCATTGCTACCAATCTGTTGTCAATGTTTGTGTTCCATGTCAGTAACGTTCTGCTCATTTCCTATATTTTGGCTCACATTTTCTCCCTTCTTTTGGTCAATCTGTTGATGTAAAATAAAAATACCTCTGTAAAAAGTATCGAGTATCTCCTGAATTAGGAGTCATTATTCATAGATGTACTATTCTTGCCTTCACTCTCAGGCCACCCACTTACTCATATCCATTCTAGGGACATATTAACAATGATTATTCATAATGGCATATATGAATATTAACCTCAGCTACCTTTAAATTTCATGTGTGTATATGCATTCATCTTAATATTTTCAAACATTGTCAGGATTTTCATTTAACAGGTTGAAAAATACCCTATATGTAAATTCCTGTTTTCCTTCTATCCTTTCTTCTGGCAATAGTTTTGCAATTTCACAGTTTAAAGGTTTTATTTTTTTCTTTGTAATTTTATAGAACCTTTCACATTAGGTAACATTTAGCTTTTTTAGTAGATCTTGTAGTGTTAGGGTTTATTTGTACTCCAGGTAGCACTTAGCAGCATTGATCAAAGACATCACATGCTAGCAACTTCACAAATGCACATTAACACAATTATTCTTGTCTTGCGCAACTCCCAGTTCCAGCTGTGATCAGATGTGCTGCGTGACAGCAGCACACAATGGAAGGAAAGCAAGCTGCTGTGTATTAAGCCAAGTTCTCAGTTCACCATCTACCTGGACAAAGTTTGCTAGTAAAATGTTATAAATGTGGGGACAATGGAATAGTTTTGTGGATACTAGCATACAGTTCTTCCATGTCTATGAGTGAGGAGATACTTTCTCAATAAACTGTAATATGCTTGAAGAAAAACCTGTGTATCTTGTGTTGTATTGGATACATTAGTATCTAATAAGTAGCCTTCACCTTTGTTGCTATTACTTTTCAGTATTCAAATGTTAAAACATTGCTTATAATATGTCTTTAATGTGGCATTTTTTGTAAATTCGTCTGTTTTAGGGAGAGAAAGACTAGGAGAGGGAAATTCTGGGTTTGAGCAGAGATAATCATAGCTATTTCTTCCATGGGCATGGCGAATGGTTTTTGATATGGGAAAAAGGAAGAAATGACCATGCTGTAGAAACAGCCAGCCATGTCTTCTCCTCAGTTACTTTGGACCCAGAAGTCTAGACTCCCTTCAGGGGGACTTTTTGCCAGTTTGGCTTTGTCATCTTCCTTGAGTCAAATCTTGAAAGTCAGTGAGGACACCAGTGCAGCCAAAGGACTAGCTGCTGTAGGAAAGGATTGAGAACAGAGCTGCTGGTCTTCATCTCAGCATGTCTGATGGTGGGATGTCTTCAACTTATGAGAATGTTCTGTACACAGACTTATTTCTTTAATTTTGCATGCCTTATGCAACATGAAAACTAACAAAGATGAATAGACTTATTTGTAAATAGAACAGTGTTGATTCTTTCCAGCAGCAGTCATCTGTGACCCTGAAATAATCTTTTTCAGTCCTCACATTCCTCCACTCAGAGCTAAAATGGCTGTTTTCACTGCTGTTGTACTGTTTTATTTCTAGTCAAGATTATCTATCCACACTGATAATCATTTAGGCTAAGAGATACCAGAATAATCAGTGTATTTTATCATGGAAACTGTCTATGATCCTCCCTCTTTGTTTCTTCTTTTAAGTGATCTACTGGGGAGGTGCTTTATTACTCAGGGGAGAAAAATAATAGACAAAAATACAGAAACCCAGTTTAACAGAAGACACCCTCAAACTCTTTGAAGGCTTCTTCTCTGTTGTTGGTTAGAACTTCCATAGATAGAAACAATGTATTGCCCCACATACTTCTCAGTCCTGCCAGATGTGTGTGTATAGCCTCTCCCCATGGTGGTGGAAAAAACGGGCAAGCTAGGGATTTGCCAACATCCATACTCTAAGGCATATTGCCAGTGTCTGTGTTCCCTGTATGGATTTTTTTCCCAGTTAGCAGGAAAAGGTTGATTTCAGCATTTGTTCAGAGACACTGTGGGCTTGACAGACTCCCACAGAGCTACAATGTGATTCTACTCTGATCATTTCCTACCAGGCATCAATCAGCTATCTACTCCTTCTTCCTTCCTTCCTTCCTTCTTCCTTCTTCCTTCCAGTTCCTCGCAACAAGCAGAAGAAAATTTATCCTCTCACTGAAAAGAATTCACTGAGTCTCCTTCCCACTGTCCATGTAGGTTTGATGCAGTTATAAGATCAACCCAGTACTTGTGGTGTCCCCTGTGCCCCAGGAGGGCCCAAATCAGTGCAGTCATTCCACCAACAAACTTTCTACTTATTTCAGGCAGAGGATTAGCGTGACAAGAAAACAGAATGTGGGACCTTGATCTGAGGAAAGTTGGCCACTCCAGCATTTTTAATGAAGTCACTGCAATCAGATGTTATCATGTCTTGGAAGTGGTGTCTGAATGACACATTTTGAATGG
The DNA here is from genome assembly GCF_001604755.1 of Lepidothrix coronata. Lineage (NCBI taxonomy): Eukaryota > Metazoa > Chordata > Aves > Passeriformes > Pipridae > Lepidothrix > Lepidothrix coronata. The sequence goes on from NW_016690183.1 coordinate 5,389,097, forward strand.
GGCTTTAGAACTGGTTTATAGGTGTGCCAGTCTGGCTTCTGTGGAAGGCAGTGGTTTCTTGGGGCTTCTGAATTCAAAAGGGTCATGCACTCTCACTACACAGCCACACAAAAATACAGGTACTTGATGGCAAATTTAGTCTAAATTCAGAAGCCTTAGTAGCAGAAATGTCTGGTTTAGACATTTAAAATAGTGTAATAGTTACACTATTAATAGTGTAATCAGATGCATGGTCCAGCTGGCACTATTTGGCCCAACTTTGTGAAATCTTTTTTTAGGAAATAATCTGTAGTTAGCTGCTTGTAGGTGGCTTTGGCTTTGCTGCAGAAGCTCCAGAGGTAGTAATTTCGAATTTGTAAGAATTCAGCTAGATAGTATTAATTATATTTCTATAACATACAAACAGCAGTGCTTTATAAGGTAATTTTTGTGGTTTGTTTTCATCAGCTTTTTTTTTTTTTATGGCTAGAAAGGGCCATATTTTTTACCCACCTTGGTGCATAGATGTCAAAAAGCTAAATATGGGGGTGAAATGTGTTTTCTAATAATATAATGACTATTGCTGTGGAATTCAGGGATTTCTAAACCAACTAACATTACATTTCTTAACCTTTATTTGTAATTGATATTAATAATTTTGCTTATTATTTATGAGTTATAATAAAAGTAGAAGACATTGATGAACAGTTGGTAATGCCATCCAGTAAAATATTTCTGTGTATCTACAGTGACAAATATGCAGTGTAAATGCATTTATCTTCTGACCAGAGGTATTTTTTGTATTTTTTTTGATGTAGAGAATAAATGTAATTTTCTTAAAGTTGATTACCAGAGTTTGTTTCCTATTTCAAACATTAATTTTCTTTGTCCATATTCTGATACCCTCCTCTATGTCTAACAGAGAAGTATTCTGTGAGTATTTAAACATTACTGCAGAATGGTCACCCTAACATTAAGCTACATCTTGAAACCCCTTTTCTAAAAAAACTCTGAGTAGATTGTTTCTTTTCTTTTGTTAAACTCTTTCTAGACCACATCTGTCCATGTTTAATGGACAGTATTAGCATTTTGAACTACAACAGCCTGCACAATCTGTGCAATATCCCTGGCCTGTGTTGTCCTCCCATATAAAAACAGCTCCTGTGTATGTCTTTTTTTAAGACTTACAACATGCACTGTATTTTACTCTTTTTAAAATAACATCTGGGAAACCAAGAAGCTTTTTTGAAGGATTACATTGCAGCCTTGATTTTTATTTATAAAACATAAAGGACTAATATATATCAGTTAGGACATTTTCCTTCCAAAGTGCATTGTAACAAAATAATTGGAAGGCAGTTGTGGTGTGAAATATATGACAGCTTTACAGGACATAAAAAGCAGCTTTTTCTTTGTAATAGTGTAATTGCCTTAAACCCCACAATCATAATTGTTATCAAAAAATAATCCCAAGGAAAGGCTAATATAAGGTGAGCAGACTATTATAAGAGCTCTAATACACTCAATTCCTTGAACGGCAAATGCAGCCCCTCAATCTCCCAGTGCTTTTAGTGTCAGTCAGAGAGCACTCAGTCATTTCTGTGCATCAAGCCTGCAGTATTGATTTTTCCACTGACTGAAACAGCCATATAAGCATAAATTTTGCATGAGGCTTTCACTTTGTAGACTCTCCTTTGGTCAGATGACACATGATGTGAACATGAAGACTGTATAATAACAATGCATGGTCAACCTGCAGGCATTAAAGCGTGGTCTCTCACAGCTTTGAAGGACAAAAGCTGGAATGGTGCATCTCTGGTGTGATAGAAAACAAATATAATTTCCATCTTGGCAGCCTGCATTCAATTTTATACTCTCTCTCTCCCCCCCTCTACACTTTCACAGTCCCCTTTTAGAGAGGAAATGCACACACACACACAAACACGTATGGACATAAAGTATACTTATCAGTGATATCCAGTACAGATAAAAATGAGCTCTATGGGAAAGCAAAGCTGTGATAATAACTGTGCATCAAACTTGAACCCTTTGCTGTACTTGCCTTCCACTTTTCTTTGGTGGCGGTGTGTTGTTTTGTTTTGTAGTTGATGCCATTTCTTTTAAGTCAGCCCTTGAGACTAAATATTGTACAACAGCATTTGATAACATCTTGTATCATGCTGAAAAGCCCTTATCTAAAGATTCGGCCTTGTGATAGACAGGCAGGAGTGAAAACATTCCTTAATAGCAACGTTGCTTTCATCTCATTGCTGTCATGTTTAAGTTCCTCTGCTCATTAATATTCCTACAGTCACTCTTTCTCTCTCTCTCTTCTCTTTTATTTTTTAAATGTTTAGTGTAAAATGCATTCATCCTGTTATGGGATCATGTCAATGGAAGGAGACAGAGGAGTAATCCTGACCAGCGTGAGTCTGAAATAACAGCACAAGGAATAATTTGTCACTAGGAACTGCAGCAGTGCATTAACTATTCCTTAAAGTGTATTAAACTGCAGGCAGTTGATGTAATTAATTTATAATGTAATGCAATACAAGCTCTTAAAATTAAGTTGAACTGACCCAGAGGAAAATTTATCTGTAAGCAAAAAGCTCACTGATAAGCTAGTTTTAGTCAGTGAAAATGAGTGAGCTGTATCATCCTAAACAACAATCACAGAAGGAGAGCAGGCCCTACTGTAATGAATAATTGTGAATGAATGCTGTTTTCATTTTGTAAAAAGATCCCAACATAATAATTGCACAGCAGCATGATTATTCCAGCAATGATAGATGTTAGAAATACTACTTCTGTTTTTATTTATCCAGGATACAAATAAATGTTTAATTTTTATATAGCGGGAGTTAGTCCATAGTATAGACAGATTGTAGTTCAGTACATTAAAAGAGACTCACATTTTTTCCTTTGAAAATGCTCTGCCTCAGATAAAAGAGCTCTGACCTCCCTGGTCAAGGGAGAATTTTAATTTTGTTTTCTTCTTCCCCACCCAAATCTGACTGTCTCCTCTCTTGAGGTTACAATAACATACTGATCTGAATGCAGTGGCTGTGTGAGTGCTACCTTTCCCTCATAGGTAGAGTTGTGAAATTACTTTTATTTCAAGTTGAGTGTATCTTGGAAGAAGATGGTTGGATGTGCTTTTGTCCTGGTTAGGGTTAGTTTGATGGGTGAATAGGTTGGTTGGCAGGGTTTGGTTTGGTTGGTTGTTTTTAATCAAAGGAATTACAGTTTTACAGTGAATTTTTCTCTCTGAAATGAGCTTTTTTTCTAGGACAATGAGCATGACATACTTGCATACATGGGGTTCACTACAGACAGACAGTGAGATTAGTTCAGTTGATCAGAGCATGGTGCTAACCTACACTGAGGCTGTGGGTTTGATCCTTGTATGGGCCATTCAATTAAGAGTTGGACTTGATGATCCTTGTGGGTCCCTTTCAACTCAGAGTATTCTGGGAAATCTGTTAATGAGGCTGTGATCAGTGATGACAAGAAATGAGACCGGATGACAAACCTAGAACAAAGGTACTTGGGGGATTTTTAGTAGTCCTAGGAGTTAGAGGCAGGTTCACAGGTGCCCTCAGATACAAACATGGTATAGTTAATACTGCAAAAATCTGGTTAAATGAGAAAAAAATTAAAATCTGTACTGAAAAATCCCCACAACCTGCCAGTTTTGAGAATTGCAGGATGATAACAGAGAGAGAAATTATTTTCAAAAGTGTTCAACTTTAAAGAAATCTTCAGGTATCTGAATTCATGGGCAGTTTTTAAAAGGTATTTGTAAGATATTTGTATTTCCTCATGGAAGCCATGGCCCTGAGCATTTTGGAAGATTGGCTTTTAAAGACGTATATACAGATTTAGAAAAGGGGATGAGCATTTTTAATAATCTTGGCTGATTGGCCAAGCAAAAAGCTATAAAGAGTTAGGTTGTTTGCTGTAGGAAGGCTGTGTAAAAAGCTAAGTATCATCAAAGAGAAAATTTGAAGGCAAAGTTCTGCAGGTGTGGGATGAGTTTTATATCTTCTCCCACATAAAGTACCAGTGAAAATCAGTGTAGGCAGTGGTTCCATTATTTGAGAAAGATTTGGTGGCACATTCAGAAGGATTAACTATCCTCTTTTATTTATACTAAACCAGCTTTTATTTATACTAAACCAGCAGGTTACATCCTGAACACTGACTCTCCATATCTCCAGCCAGCTTTGGTTCTGAAGGTTTAAAATCTGGGCCTTTCAGTAACAGTATATTTCCAAGAGCCAGGTATGGTCTTCCTCCATGTTGCACTACACTGCTGCTCCTGGAGAGAGAGAGAACTGTGGGTTATGGCTGTCCATAGGCTGTGCATTTGTAGAGGCAGAAGAGGTGAGGTGTGTGGAGTGGAGGTTTGTTTTGGGAGTTTTTTCAAATCATTAAGATCTATGACCAGGTGAATAGCTTGCATGTTATGGCCCTTGTTTCAGCAAGCACAGTTCAGGTCAAAACAAAGAAAATATGGATATATTAACAAACAAGAGAGTAAGATCTGGATCCTATGTGAATCCAGTTGAAATCCTAGGATCCAGGTGGCTGTTTCATAATCCCCCATTTAGATAACCACATACTTTGCCTCTGTATGTTGTTGTATTTTCCTTTCTGTGCCCTCATTTAGATGTGGCATTTTATTTTGTGTTATTCTGCTTAGAGCTGAGCTTCTTCATGGTGTTGCAGAATAAGGGTGATTGCCAGAGGAGGGGAACTTTTCAATGATTTGAGTGAACTTTAAGTAGTCTAATTATTAAATTGCCTCTGGGTTGTGTGAGTGAAAGCTGACTTTCAAGAATCTGGTGCTATTTTTTATACCAGCAGAAGTTTCTCTCAGATTTATTGGTATTTGGGAAGCATGGAAAAACAATAATTCATCTGTTGCAAAATAGTGAACAACTGAATACATATTTTTAAATTTGTAACCTTAATCACTGGCTAAAATAGATAAGTACAAGAGCTACATCTTAGATTCCTTTCACACACATATTTGAATTATATATTTATAGCTATACCTATTCCTACACCTGTACCTAGAGAGTTGTGTCTCTCTGCCTATATATACTTACATACTCTTGATCATGCAAACACTTACATAAGTACCTAATATGAAAGACAGAGGGATTTCTATAGAGTCATCCTGAGAAAACATATATATAGGGTCTGGGATGAAATTATCAAGTCAATGGTTTTCTGAGTTACCTAAATACAGTTAAGTAATAATGGGGGGATGGAGAATTACATTTCAGTGTTTGACACTAGAATAGTTAAAAAAACCCAAGCCTTTTCTTGGACTGTTTCAGAAACAAAGGGTCATTGTTGTTTTATTGTAACTATTTGTTCCTTGTTTTCTCCGAGGTGATATGAAATTACTAATGAATTTACATGCACTGTCTATGTCCAGTGTGTTTCTGGGCACTATTAATTTTCATGAATTTTTTATTTTGGTGCAGTGGAAGTAGAATGCAGCCCTCAAAAGAGACGATTCTTGAAAATTAAATGTTGGCCGTAATTCTCGTAAAATGAAAAAAAAAAAAAGAATGCGTAAAATTGTCCTGCTGAGGAGGAAGGACAAGTGGTGTGGGCTCTCTGAAATTGTAGGTGATCATCATCATCATGGCCAGTCTTCGCAAACGAAGATTTGGGAAAGGTCATTAACCCTTCGAGCCTGCGCAGTGGATTTTTTAGGTGAGACACAGTGTGCGCTGAACTGAGCCCACCCTTTAATCCTAAAGTTCATCTGCCGGGGCTGAGCGAAGCTCGGACGGTGGCAGCGAGGTCCTCAGGATGTAGGTTCGTTTAGAGTGACCTTCTCTTAGATGGATGGCCTTACAGCGCTGACGAGCTCCATCTGCCCGGAGGAGTTCCCTGACTGGGAATCGAACCCGGGCCGCGGCGGTGAGAGCACTACATCCTAACCACTAGACCACCAGGGGGCCCCCATAGGTGATAGGACTTGTGGAAAAAATAGAACAATTTTTGGTAATAAATTTTCTCAGAGAATTACTCTCTATGAGATTAAAAGCTTATTGGGAAATGCAGGGAAAATGAACAGAGGTGAGATGGCAATGAGGAGAAGAGATGGTTGATACTTGTTGTAGAAATGCAGCATGGAGTAGAAAAACTCACTTTAAAGAATATGGTTCAAGTGTAAGTGCACTTATATACCTTTTTCTTGCTCTACATTTCTCTGAAGAGGATCTTTCCCATCTTGCTTCACAGAGGTACTGGCGGATCTGGCAGAGTGTTTTGGGATAATTTATGCATAAAAGGTATGAACGTGTGAACAATTCATACTTCCACTCAACTGTTCGCAGTTTATAAACATGAAATGAGGATATCTGCTTTATTTTCTGTTATCTTGTCCAATGTTAAGAAAGTCTCTTTTAGCATTTGACCGCTTCTATTTGAGTAGCTGGTTTGAAGATGATCCTTAGCCACAGTAGTGAACACAGAAATCAACCATATCTTTGAAGCAAGAGTAAGAGGGAACAGGTTTCAGAAAAGATAGGTTAGAGGAATGCGGTAAGACTGAATCAAAGCCTGTTGAATCAAAGAGAAATTAAATCAGATTTATAATTTGGAGAGTAGAACCTCATCTGATATAAATTGGTTCTTTGTAACAACTGAGAGCCTGGTACACAGAGATATAATACCAAGAATAATCTCAGACCTACAAAATACAGCCGAATTATTATACGATGAAATTAATAGTTTGATCCAAACCATAAAAATATATTCAAGAATAACTATAAACAGACACAGGCGAGATTGTGCTCACAAGTGTAAATCCTCAACAGCTCCATTGATTTCAGCAGCTTTCCTGTGCCTTGGAGCAGTGTGAGTGAGGAGACATTTTAGCCAATACCCAAGCAAATAAGCAGAGAGGCTGTAGCATTCATCTCGTACCTATAGTAAATGTTATAAAGTTCAAAAATAGTCAGAAATTTATGTCAAAGGCATAATTTTATTGAAACAGGAATTGGGACATTCCAGGTATACAGGTATAGCTAGTACCTGAGAAGACTGATAAATCACCAACCTCAAAACCCGAATGTACTGTCCAAACAGAATAAACAGTGTTGTATATCTTACTATGTGCTGCAAGATAAGGATCTCTTAAAAGCTATATTTTTATGAAGTCGCATGAGGTAAAGAAGGGGGAAAAGTAATAGAGAGAGGTGCAATTAAATTAAAAGTCTAAAATTATAGAATTCCTCGTCAAATCTTCTTCTGACTCTAATGAATCATTCAATTCCTTTTCATTCATCTTTTCTAGTTCTCTCCTCTGGGCATTTAAAATTGCTTTCCATCGCTGTAGTCATAAAAAAGAAATTTATGCCCCTCAGAAAGGATATGCAGTTTTGCAGGAAGTAATATAGACATGTCCAATTTAAGATCAGCATAGTCCACCTTCAAAGAAATAAGTCTTTTCTAGGAAGCATGAGTGGCTTTAGCAATTTCTGGGTGAGTAGTTACATGTTTAGACAGGGCCTCTTTCCCTCGTGCCAAGTTTAAAATTCATCTTCCCACCTCACATGAGAGGGAATACCTGACTGAGGAGCAAGAGCGAATACTTGAGGTGCTTTTCTTATATTCTAGGAGTGCTCAAAAGTACAAAGGGGTGCCAAAACTAAAACTGGAGGTGAACATCACATTTAGCCTCTAGCAAAACCTTGACTCAGGATGCCTGGAGATGGCTTCTCCAGAAAGGCTCATAATCCCACGAGTGGTGTCACTGCAGCCAGTTCCTGAGTTGAAAAGCATAGCTGCCTTGCATTGTCTGTTGAAAGAGAGCTGGAATTTCCGCATCAGTTTACAGGATACAAACACTTCAGTTCTTCCCATCTAACTTTACCTGAGACATATACTTTGGGAATGTGATTCCCCTAGGTGCCATCTAGAGTTAATACACATGTAGAAACACCTGCAGCAACTGCATAAGCTGGCTGAGGTGTGAGTCACTTGTAACGAGTGCTTGTCATTTTCTACTGGCTACCAACAGTGTCTAAGACAAATCGAGGTGTAGAGATTTAGGTGGATGAATTTGGCCTCAAGTGTCAACACATATTTTAGAAATATTTTTACCAACTACAAAGGTAGCCATTCCTTTCATGCAAAAGATTTTCCTCTCAGAACTCTCAGAGTTCTTTGGCTATAGGAAAACAAGGATGCTGAAGTGAAAGCCACTACTTTCAAATGCATCAATTTTTAGGTGACCAGCCTGAGATATACATCAGTTTGCAAGTACATCTACAATATCTGTGGTCATAGGTGTGCTAGTAACTACGTTAAGAGTCTAACTTCAGGTTCAAATTTTGTGCTCTAATCTGGACCACTGGTGCTTCTTCCAATGGGTTATTTTTCTAAGTAAGCAGCAGGGAGAGCTATAGACATAAATTATGCCTGTATTTCAGACATATCATTCTGAATGCTTGGAAGTCTGATAGAATAGTTGTCCCATAAGCAGTAATGTGATTGGGTTAATTTCACCACTGACGTCTGATTTTTTAAGGAATCGGAAGTTGTTGTATCTGATCCTGTATCACCATGTATGCTGAGTCTATGTCTAGTTGGTAAAGGCAGAGAGCTGCCTTCACAGATCTTAACTGAAGCTTGGTTTCCATGAGCGTCACTTTGGAAGACTACGAAGAGTTGTCTATATTTTTTGCTGATACTGATTTTTATTTCTTGCTTCTGCTTACTTCACCCAACTGTGCTTTGCAGCTGTTCCTATGAGCTAACTTTGGCCAGTGTGTCCTCTTGGAGAGGAAAAATGTAATTGTTTCACACTCTCCAGAAAAAAGATATCCCAAAGCAGGGAATGAATGATAGAGTAGTGCCTTAATACACAGACCAGTATGCACAAATGGGACATAATAATTTGCTTGACTGCTTTCACTCTTTTAATTTCCTGAACTTGATTTGATCACCTGCCAGCCTGCAAATAATGCAGAAAATTGTACACAATCCAAAAGCCCATTGCAACGTGGTTTGACTCTTCATCAAAGTTGTAGCATAACTCAGATCATCTGATTAAAATACATCGAGTCACATACACATGAAAAAAACCAATCTCACATCCATTTGAATGCCCCAAAAATTCCAGTGAATACAATTTTAATGGAAGATATATTTGGTTTTCAGGGAGAGGGAAAAGCTGATTTTCAAGAACATGAAATAATAGTTACTCTTTATTCAAAAGTATATTTAATCTTTAATATTTATTTTCACTTGAGCAGATTGCTAATGACCTCTCATTTCTTCATAAAAAATGATTCCACTACATCTTACAGAATCTGTATTTAAAAAGGCATTGATAAATTGAAAGGAGTTCAAGGAAGAAAATCAAAAATTATTAAGTGCTGCAAGTATTGACTTATGACTGAAGATAATTGAATGTGTGGGGGCTTGCTTAACATTTCTTACAACTTTGTTCAAAGGTAGTTGTTTGATTATTTTTAATTCAAGTTTGAAAATTGAAAAAGTTCCCAGGAAGAATGATCTAATTGTAAAGTGGATACACTTTTTGACTTAAAGTTTGTTTCTGCCATAGTTACCTATCTTGCAAATTCCTTACTTCTTAAATATTGTCATTGCCATCAGTGAAGTATTTTCAGGAGAAAGAACTATACAACGTTAGTAAGCATGACAGAACTTAATATATAAAAAAAAACCTTTGGAGAAAATTATTACTTAAATGCAGTTCTGAATTTCCTGATTTTTGTGTGTGAAAATAAAGATTCAGCCCATCAGATTAAGATAGCATTTAAAACCAAGAATAGCTCATGTTTGGTTCTGAATCTGGATCTGGTGTCTTGATGAGACTCACCTTTGCTGGTAAAAAAAAAAGTCATAGTATGCTGCTGTAGCACTAACAGAGAAACGTAGACAGGAGCAAACCAGCTGCAAATGCAATCATGTTTATTGTTTCCCTGTTTTGTGACTTTAGTTCTTTGTCATGAAGCCACTATCTTGTGAGAAGCAAGACGAAATCTCAGAAAAGGGATTTATAGGTTTCAACCATGAGTAAGATCCCTGTTTGACTGATAAAAACATTGGTGGAGATGCCTCTTAGTGTAATAGCAAAGATATCCAAAATTACCTTGATGGATCAAGTAATCCTTCATCTCACCATATCTCAGATTATGTGGAAATTAAATAAGTAGTAGAGATTTGTGATCGCCATGATGAGTTTGTGGTGAGGTGGGACAACAAAATCAGTTGATTAGGAATGACCACTAAAATGTTAGTGATTATTAGAAAGAAATGGAGAGAGCAAAAGCAAAAACCACCATGTTGCTACTTTTCAGATGCATAGTTTGCTCACATGCTGGGTATCTTACCCAGTTCTGGTTACTAATGCCAGACACAGGATATAATAGAACTCGGAAGACCCAGAGAAGCATGACCAAGATGTTCAGAAGTGAATGCCAGGCTTTAGACAAGGGCAAATGAAACAGATTAGACTTTGCTTTTAAAAGAACAAAGAGAGAATATGATGTAGAAGTTTGTAAGCCATGAATTGCACAGAGCAGTGAAACAGGCTGCCCCTTGAAATTATCAGAGAGTAGCTTTAAAACAAGCAAAAGGACATACTTTTTCTCACACTGTGTAATTTAATTGTGTGAAACTTGCAGCCACAGGGGAGCTGTGGAAGCAAAAAGTATAAATTAGTTCAAAATGGGACTGGATAAATTAATTTAAGGATTGGCTTAGTGTTTTTTCATAGTAATTAAATTCAATGTGTAAGATGTGACCTCAGGCTGAGGAAGTCCCTTGACTGCTGATTTCTGGATACTGGGATGATGGGGAAGGATCACTCTAACATTGCCCTTAAACACTGTATAACTCTGCCAATGCCATGGTTGCAGACTGTATGGCATGTTAAATAGGTCTGATGCCATACATAAAACTTAGGCTTTTGTGAAGCAAAGACCTTAACTCCTTTTCCCTGACTCCCATCCACATGTGGCTTATTCCTTATATGAATACCCTGAGGGGCCCAGATTCAGTGCCACACCCTAGAGAGGGAATTTTCCATTAGTAATAGTGATATAAATATATGCCTTTACATGTTATGTCTCAATTGGATTTCTAAGATAGAACTATGTGTTTTTCCAAATAACAGCATTGTGAGAACATTTAGTGAGAGAGATCCCTTGCCCTGGCAAAGAAATTGCAAAAATATTCAAGTGCGGTGTTTTGTGGACCACATATTTTTCTGGTTTTTAAGTGGTTTTCTTTCTCTTTTCTTCTAAATTTAATTTCAGAGGAAAAAATAGGTTTTTTTCTGGTTCTGAAATGCTAGTATTTCTCCCAAAGTGTAAATGGTTTCCAAAATGGTTCCATCTGTCTGTAAGAAAATAGAAACTAAGGAGTCTTACCATGTGCTGTAGTATCAGTGAGTGATAAAGCCTTCCTGTAGGCAAGTCACTGTGGGGGTTTCATTCCCTTAACTTTCTTCCTATAATAATTCAGCTGATAGGACCTGGCACAGAACACGAGATGGACAAGAAGACTTCCCTTATCATGTTGGGCCTTAAGTAGTGGGATTTTTCATTTTTCAAACATTGCCTCTAATTCCTGGTCTTTATGTGCATTTTTTTATATAATCATCTGAAACATAAAGAACTGAAGAAAAGAGACACAGTAGCACCTATTAGAAATATGAGGAAGCATGTATTGTTCCTTCCCTGTTGTAATACTCTTAATCCACACCTCTTTTTACTGTTTGTTGTCATCTTTCACTATGTACATCTAATTTAGACTGTAAGCACCTCAGGGCAAGGTCTTGTCATTCTAGTTCTCTGTAAAGCATCAGGTTTACCTGTGTTGATGTATAAATAATAATAATAAAAAAAATGTTGAGCCACATCACTCAAATGGGAAAGGTGTCAAAATGGATCTAAGAAAGGATTTTTTGATTAATAAACCACATCTCTTATTTGCATTGATGGTAACTTGGTGAAATTTTCAATTTATTTTTCAATTTATTCAGGATGCATACCTGAATAAATTGAAGTATTTTGTTGAGTTTGGTTTTGCTTGTATTGGTTTTATTTTTTCTATTTGTTTGGATTTTAAGACATAGTAATTTATGTGTTTGGAAAAACTTCAGCCTGAGGCTTCTTACTGGAGGACTAAATTGTCCTATTTATCCATCAAGATGGCATCATGGATAAAATAATAGAAAGCCAATACTGTAAACAACTAAAGCATGGAAACTAATTTTTTCCAAACTGAATATTTTTTGGTGGAAGATATATCTCTGGTACTTTGATAACTTTAGTCACCAGAAAGAATATGTCAATGGGATAGGTGTGGTTTTGATGCCTTGCTGGAAAAGATGCATTTTCTTCAGTGAGATCACAAAGATGCAGTGGCTGCCGCTCTGTGATGTCCTCGTGGATAACAGACTGTTTGTTATGTCACCTTCCTAAGGCAGGTCACACATGGCTGGGGAACACTGGATTGATGCGCTGTCAGTGCTGTAAAGGGTGCCTTCCCATGTCTGCACAAAAACCCCTCTCCCCCAGAAAAAAACCCCAAACCACACCAAAGAACAAAACCACTGTCTCACATTTGTGTTCAGGTATTTAAATTTACATTGCACAACATCATTGTTTAAATAATGTCCAAATCAAGGCTGGGCATGTGTTCATACTGAATGGTGAAATGGGAACTAAAAGCTTGTTGGGAAGTGCTACATTAATGTAAACTATTTTGACTGCCTTAAAACAGATGAGTGGAACTATTTCTATGTGCAGACAGAAGAAGAGGGTTTGTATCACTGTTTATAGCACCACTAGGATCCTAACAAAAATAGTTGCACACTTTTGATAGACATCTATCAGAAATGGTTTCATTGGCAAAGATGTAGAAAAGACTTTGAAAAATGGTTAGAGGGTTGAAAAGTTTGCTTTACATCTGGAAACTTTAAAAGTCTGATGGTCCCTAGCTGTAAAAAGAGAAAATTAATCCCAGTCTACAAGTGCTTAAATGACAAAAGATTCTGTCTTACAGTAAATGAGTCTAACAAACAGAGCTATAGCTTTGGATGACAGGTAGCTGAGGTTACATGGTGAAAAGATGCATTTTGATAAAGGCCATGGCTATTAACTGTTGAATAATCAAGACTGTAGTAAACTTCTCTGTTGTTGAAGTCTTTAAAGAAATACTCTGATACCTAAAGGGTTATCTTGTGCATCTGGAAGTTGGGCTGCTCACATGAGTAACAAAATGCCTATCGTGTATATATGGGTATGTACATGACTTTGCGCTCAGAAGGGTTATTCAAGGTCTTTATTTTAAAGACATGCCAAAATCTTTATGGGGTCAATATTAAGAGCTGTATGTCTCCTCCTCCTTGCCCCAGTTATCTTTTGTGTTTTGTAAGTTGAAGCCCCACCTCACAGAGTACAAATGTGATTAGCTTCTTCAATGCTCCCTCTTGTCTCCAGCAGAGCTGCATGTCTCTTGTTATTTATTTTATGCATTAAATGCTTACAGTGTGCTTGGGGCTGTAGAAGACATACATATAAAGGGAGTTCATGCCCTGTAGGACTTACTGTGTGAAAGGCAGAGAAGAGTAATAGCTTGGGTGTTGGTACTGGTTGTTGTTCAGAAATAATGCATTATTGTTTCAGGAATAGGTTGATGCTTGAGTCCAAGAGCATGGATCTGGGAATAGGCTGGAATGAAGAGGAGGTAACTGAGGCCTGAACAACAGCTGACATGTTGGGGACAGGATGTAGGAAGTAATGGAGCAGAAGTCAGAGGATGAAAGGGACATAAAGTGCCACAGAGTAGCAAGTATTAAGAATGTGAGTTGCCATCAAGGACACAGTTATACAGATCCTGGAAGTGAAGAAGGAGTTGCTTAAATTTGAAACAAGCATGAGAGAACCACAAATTACTAAATTCAGCAGGGAGGAGAAGGCAAAAGCAAGTCTCTCCTGTTAGAAGATTACCAACCTTTAGTCTGTTTTGCAGAGGAAGTTGTACCAAAAGATCTTAAATAGTCTGTATATGAATGGCATCAAGAGGTAGTTGGAGGGGGAATAGCCATCAAATATTTGTATTTATGACTTCATTGATGGCCTGAAATCTCTGTTGTTTGACTTTATTCCAAGTCCTTACTCTCTTCGTGTTTGTACTATCATGTTTGTACTATAGTAAATCTTTTGTGTTCCATTTATGAATGAATATAATAAACTCCACCATCAATTTATTTGGTGGTCATTTCAGCTGTGGGAAGGATTTCATATCACAGGTCACTCTGATTTCCCATATAATCTGAATCAGTAGCACTCTGAATGATTGTTAATTCTTTCATCTCAACCTCAGGATTACGTAGAGACACTGAGTTCAAATTATGTTTAACAGCTTTTGACATTTTGGATGTAAAAGTCATGAATAGCTATAAATTGTTTTCTGGATGATTTGTGTGTCTGTACTTTGAGTAGAGAAGAGAAAATCTTTAATGTCATAAAGTAACCCGGGTGTGCAAAAAGCCACAATGACAGGTGAAACAACCTTGGTACAGATTTCACACACAGAGTAAAATAACTAAAGAAAGGGGACTGAAAAACAGTTCTGCTACTTAAAGTAAAAGCATTATTCATAGGAAAGTAGTTTGTAGTATTTGTAACTATTCAGAAAATACGAACTTATTTCTTCTTGTCCTAATTCCAACACACTGTTTGAACACCTATTTGTTTATATATTTTCATTATACAGTTTGAAGGAGAAACTCATTCCTCACATGAAGTGTTCCAGTGCTTCAAGACTCACATAACTTATTTAATCATAATATTTATTTGATACTGTTATCTAGTAATCACTTTATCAAACTCTGGTGATCACCCAGAAGCAGCTCTGGGCAGGATTGTTGAGAACAGTCTGGGTTGATGAAGACTGGAACTATTTGATGTTGCTCACTGAACTCTATGGATTGTTGGCAGTAAATGCCACCACTTTTCACATTTGAAATGTAAAACATATATTCAGCACTGCATTACATCTTCTGAGAAGGGAAACTCTCTTGCAGTCCCTAACTCCTCCTGTTCTCTGAAATAAAAAGTAAAGATATTTTGCACTTATTTCAGTAATGTGATGGCCTCTCTGTAGCTACAACTGGAACTTGCATTGCATCACAAACCTGCCACACTGGGAAGAAGCAGAACATTTTCTATTAGGAATCAGTGACTTTCACTCTCATGAAAAAAATGTCATCTTATTTCACATGAGCATCAGCTCTGTGAGTGAGTTTGGATATAAACTAACATATTTAGCAAAAGTATAGGTACAGAAATAGAGTAGGAGTGAGATACACTGATTCAGTTTCAAAAGACTCCCTAAAAGAAATGCAGATTAATTCACTGAAGTTAGCAGCTTATCTGTGCTCATCAACTGTCCTGAGGATGACAAGCAGGGATTTCACTCAGCTATCAATGTCCTTGATGCTGCCAGACCCGACATTCAGGGCTCTCAGAATTTAGGAGCAAACTTCCAGTGTAGGTGCAAACTGGAAACACTTGGATAACACTAGAGGTGCTACTCCTCTATGCAGAGAAGTAGATTTTTGATCCTTAACATGGATGTTTGCAGCTGGAATGCTTCCATTAAGAG
Organism: Lepidothrix coronata; assembly: GCF_001604755.1. NCBI lineage: Eukaryota > Metazoa > Chordata > Aves > Passeriformes > Pipridae > Lepidothrix > Lepidothrix coronata. The sequence continues at coordinate 5,404,754 of NW_016690183.1, forward strand.
TCCTTTGAGGGAAGCATGTACACACTAACTACAGGAATATATTGTTTACCAAGGGCCTGAAAGGTTTTGAAAGACTTCAGTTTCAGATTGCTCTTTGATGCAGCCTACTAGTAAATGTTCATGGCCCTGGGAGCTGACCAATAGCCAGGTGAATGTGGAGTCCTTGGGGCACTTCATAAAGAGAAGATGTCAGTGCTTCCCCAGTGGTCCTGCTGCAAGACAGTCTAAGGTCCATGTGCCATCTGCTGACCTTGAAAGTTCCTTCCTCACAGAGGCTTGGATTTTCCAGCAGTTTGCATCCTGCCCTGATCCCATGGTGTAACGCAGTGTGGGAACCACATTGGCATTGCTCACAGCATAGGAGAATTGAGTACAGGGAACAAGTACCATCATCTTGAGTGCAGGGAACTGCACCCATCATCTGACTGCCTAATGGAAATAGGGGCCACTAAAACTGCCTCTCTTTTTGGAATGCAAATTGGTTTTGATATTCAAGGTATTCTTGCACTCTTAAAATAATTGCACACCAATGGAAGAGAAGCCTGCTGGTGGCAGTAAGACCTCCAACAGAGGGGACCAAGTTGTGTCATCTCAGATGTTGCCAGTAGTGCACAGGGAGTAATTACAACAAATTCAACAAAAGCAGAGGAAATTATCATTAAGCAACTGTTCAGACACCTGTTTGACCTTTTGAGGAATTTTCATTTCATGTCAGTAGGTGAAAAAGACAGATTGTGATAAAGTCTCTGGTGTGACTGTTAGATATTTGGTTTCTCTTTTCTGGCATGTCACAGACATACTGCACGACATTGTACCAGCCACAGACCCATCCTGTGCATCAGTTACTGCATTGTCATCTCCTACTTGTTATCAGAATTAGCTTATTAACAGCTCTGTGATGCTGAGATGATATGGTGGCATATCCTACAAAAATAAAACAAGTAAATACAGAAAGTGCAAATGACCTCCTTCTTGTATTTTGCAACTTTTTGCTTGTGTCTTGCTTGTAGATTCTTTCCTGTCTTGGAGAATCAAACAGCTTTGTTGAGGTGTGTTTTTTTCTATATTTAAGCTGCAGTGAATAACATATACTTAACAAAATTACATACTGCATTTGTTGTGAGCAGCACCTCAGTTCCTTTTCACTCCTGACAAGAAGAACACCATCACCAAGAAGATCACCGACCTTCATTTTCACCTCACTTTTATTTGGAAGAAAACAGTCAAGCTTGTCATTGGCTTCCTCTAGTATTGTTCAACACATATGGTATGAGATCACATTAAAGAAAATTGTTGCTATTTGTCTCGTCTTGTTGTGAAAACACATGCTGTCCCTATGCACTCAAGCCATACTTTGAGTGATTGAGTGGACCTAAAGAATGCTGAGTAAATATGTTGCTGCAATTAGGGCTTGAGAAAAAAAAAAAGGTGTATCCATTATTTTCCATTCCTTTATCATTTGTGTATAAAAGGTACACATGGTCTTTCCCCTGTACTCACAATATTTAGCAGATAAAATAGCCTGGAAAATTTTATCATATTGAGAACTGCTTTCTGTAGTGGTTTACCTGCAGAGCAACATAAAACTGCTGCCTGTAAAACAAAAGAGAACCTGGCCCTGTAAATATTAAGACTGTCATTTCTAAAGTAAACTACTAAAACTCATCTTTCTTTGTATTTTGTGCACAATGCAGGGATGTCTGAAACATATTATTCTAGAAAAGGTTGCTCCAAGATAGGAATCTCTTCTCTATGTCATACAGTGGTTTGATTTTGCATTTAAATAACATCTTTCACCCAAGATCTTGCAAGTTTTTAAAGTTATTAATTTAGCCTCACAACAGCCCTGTAAAAAAGTTACAAATGAACAGTAGATAACAGTAGATGTAATAGTAGATAACTTAATAATAGGTTTATCTTTCTTCTGTGGTCACAGAGACCAACACAAAGCCCTGTTTTATTTTCTCTATGAATATTAGTTGGTGATGCTTGTGATTTTTGAATGACAAACTAAGAGACCTTGGGTTTCATTTTCAGAGAAAGTGAGCATCTGAAATTGTTCTTCATTTCACCTAAAATTTTGAGTGCTTAGAAAGAAAATCAAGTGTGTGTAGCCTCAAAATAGTTTCCCATAAACAGGGACTCTGTGGTCAATGAGCTACTTCAGAAAATATTACATGAGGTATTTTGTCTCATGTTACATAGTTTGTGTCTAGCCACATAGATACGGATAGACCCAAACTCTATCTTTGCTTTGAGACGACCATGTATGAGATAGTCCAAGTGTGGAAGCAGAATGCATGAAGTTAATGGTCCACAGAGAATTGGTTGAATTTCCAGTCTTCTGACGGAAATATAATAAATGGCACTCTTTCCCCTTGTATGGCTTCAGAGATGACTCCAACTCATATATTTTTGACCAGACTTCTATATTCAGACTTTCTACTCTATATGCCATTATTGTAACTATCCATTGGTATGCAGAAGACAGACACTAAAGTCAAGCTATTTAAGCAGCAGTAACACTGTTATCTGACTGATGCTTTAACTGCTGAAGAGCAACAGAAGAATGCAGTCCATGTCTTGTTGCTCCAGTACTTTGGGAAGAGCTTTTTGCAAACATGTAGTTCTCTGATGATGAGAACTATAGCCAGTGTGCTGGCTTCACTGAGATTTTAGTAGTGGAGAATATTGCTCTTTACATTCACCCTTGTTGACTTTACATTGAAGCCAATGGGAGTAACCCACCTAGTTGACCAAGGGAAGCCAGTTGATATCATCTTTTTGGATTTCAGTAAAGCTTTCGATACTGTCTCTCACAGTATCCTTCTGGACAAAATGTCTAGCCCACAGTTGGATAAACACATCATGTGGTGGGTGAGCAATTGGCTCACTGGTCGAGCACAGAGGGTGATAGTGAATGGGGTAACATCAGACTGGTGACTTGTCATGAGTGGGGTTCCACAGGGCTCCTTCTTGGGTCCTGTGCTCTTCAACATCTTTGTAAATTACTTGGATGCAGGACTGGAAAGGATACTAAGCAAGTTTGCAGATGACACAAAACTAGGAGGAGCTGTTGACTCCCTCAAAGGCAGGGATGCCCCGCAGAGACACCTCAACAAATGAGAGGACTGGACATCACCAACCATATGAAATTCAACAAGGGAAAGTGCCGGATTCTGCACCTGGGATGGTACAACCCTGAATGTCCATACAAACTGGAGAATGAGATGCTGAAGATCAGTGCTACAGAAAGGGAACTGGGAGTCCTGGTCAATGGCCAGTTGAATACGAGTCAGCAGTGCCCTGGCAGCCAGGAGGGCCAACTGTGTCCTGGGGGGCATCAGGCAAAGCATCGCCAGCTGTTCTAGGGAGGGGATTGTCCCACTCTGCTCTGAGCTGGGGTGGCCTCACCTTGAATATTGTGTGCAGTTTTGGGTGTCACAATACAGGAAAGATATTAAGCTATTGGAGAGTGTCCAAAGGAGGGTAACAAAGATGGTGAAGGGCCTTGAGGGGAAGCTGTACGAGGAGCAGCTGAGGTCACTTGGTATGTTCAGCCTGGGGAAAAGGAGACTGAGGGGAGACCTCATTGCAGTCTACAACTTCCTTGTGAGGGGAAGTGGAGGGGCAGACACTGATCCATCCTCTGTGGTGACCAGTGACAGGATTCAAGGGTATGGCCTGAAGTTATGTCAGGGGAGGTTTAGGTTGGATATTAGGAAAAGGTTCTTCACCCAGAGGCTGACTGGGCACTGCAACAGGTTCCCCAGGGAAATGGTCACAGCACCAAGCCTGAGAGAGTTTAAGAAGTGTTTGGATGATACTCTCAGGCACATTATGTGACTTCTGGGGATGGTCCTGTGCAGGGCTAAGGGTTGGACTCTATGATTCTTGTGGGTCCCTTCCAACTCAGCATATTCTATGATTCTGTGATTGTTGACTGGGTTCAGGATCAAGTCCTAATACATAACAAATATGTCTGTTATTGCACAGTGAAATCTACTTTAGGATCGTTTCCAGGGTACCAGCAGTTAGCAGGACCAAAAACTATTTTAAAAATGCCAAGAGTAGTTTGTTGATTAATGAGGAATTCATTTTGTTTTGCAGTGTCTCTTATTTAGCTGGATGCCTCTGGAGACATGCTTTAAACAGCGAGGCACTATCTTAGACTAGTATGGTAGATTTTCATCTCATGTTGGCTCCATTAAAGTAAGCTTCTATAAACAGACATCAATTACAACCAGTTTAAAGGGTTTTAAAATATAATCCAGCAGTGCTCCTTAACTAAATGAATCCTGAGAACTGATCTCCAGTGAATTAATAGAGCAGTGTGTGGAGAGCTCACTGTGAATCTGAGTTAATGACTGGAGAAGATCAAATTAATTACAACTGTCTCTGAGGACCTACAGGGAAGAAGTCCCTCACATCAGCTAAGATTTGATTAACTCTTCAGGTACCAAATACAGATTTACAAGCAATTACTTAAAAAATAACTTGTAGAAAGAGTCTGGAATGCATCAGCCTGGCATTTCTCAGGTGGCGTGCAACCACTATAAGTGATAGTGCTGAATTTTACTGCAAACTACAAATTTTATTTTTTTGTCTCTCTGTTTAATTGAGGAATTTATAGTAAATATTAATGCTAATATCATACTAAGATTATACCAAAGTTAGTACATGGCATTTTCTCTGCATGCTAGTATAGGGATGATAGGTTCCCATTTTGAATAAGCACACAAGACTAAGCCACTAAGTTCCCTCTAAGGTTTTGCACATATTCTTGTTATTATTATTATTATTATTAAGGCAATTTTATTTGATCTCAAAATGTCAAAGAAGCTGTGATTACTTAATTAATTAATTAGCAAAATAAGAAGATACAACTGCTAGTTTAAAGCAAGGTTATGCTAATGAAGTTATGAGGCCAGAAAGACACACTGGTCTATGATAAATGAACTGATCCAGTTCTAAGAAAATAGATATCCAGGTTACCAAAAAAACCCGAGTCATAACTGATAATAATTGACCATGTAAGAAGAAGTGTAGATAGGCATTGATCTAAACTTTCATCTTCTCAGAGACAAACTCCTTCTTGAACTTTCACTTCTTATCCCTTGCCCCCATCCAGTACAGCAAACATTTAATTTGGTAGAACTGTAAAGTCAACATTCTGTGTAACCAGAGCTGACCAGGACACACTAATATGGGATGTCCTCTGGAATCACAGAATGGGTAAGGTTGGAAAGGACCATAGTGGGTCATCTGGTCCAACCTCCCTGCTCAAGTAGGGTCATCCTAGAGCACATGGCATAGGATTGTATCCAGACAGTTCTAGATTATCTCCATTGAAGGAGACTCCAAAACCTCTCTGCCTAATGTGTTCCAGTGCTCAGTCACCTGTACAGTAAAGAAGTTTTTCTTCATATTGAGGTGCAATTCCCTGTGCATCAGTTTCTACCTGTTGCCTCTTGCCCTACTGCTTGGCACCACCGAGAAGAGCCTGCCTCCATTCTCTTGTCATCCTCCCTTCAGATACCTATAGACATTGTTAGGGTCCCCTCTTAGTTGTCTCTTCTCAAAACTGAACAAGCCCAGCTCTCTCAGCCTGTCATCTTAAGAGAGGTGCTCCAGCCCCCTAATCATCTTTCTTGCTCTCTAATGGGCAACCTTGTGGCAAACTTCTCTTAGGTTTCTCTGCAGAGGCTGAGTAGGTATGTACAACTGGAAAGAGACATCTTTTTTTCCCGGAAATACATACATATTTGCACCAAGAAGCATAAAGACATGCCTCCAGCCCCTGAACCACATTAGCAGACTGTAATGGCAACTGGCTGCTGCAGATTTAAATTCATTCTCTCTCCATGTTTTTAAATTACTCAAAGCTTTGAAGAGTATGCTCCTTGCTTTTATATTCAGGACCTATTCAGTTCTTGCGTTTTTTCCTCAGAAAACTGCAATAATAAAATCCTGCAATGCATTCACCTTTACAGTACATTAGGAGGGTAATGGGGGTCCTGTCAAGCAGGAGAGCAAGGAAGGTTAAAGAACAGATAATTATCAGGAGCCTATAGTGAAGAAAATATCTTCACTAAGTAGGGGAGGTGCTAAACAGCTCCTAAACTGTTAGACAGCAGTTATAGTAGGAATAAGCAATACAAGCAGTCCTTTCTGCCTCATCCAATAACTGAAGCTACAGAAGGAGTTTAGAGAAAAAGAAGTGATGTGCTAGCTTTTAGCAGTTTTCAAAGTACTTTATAAGCATGGCAAATTAGACATATGATAACATGGTGGTTACTCTGAAATCAATGGAAAAACCTCCTTCCTATGAAGTGAATACAGTGATTCAGCAAAGAGAACTGCGAAACAGCCTCCACACACTGATTTTCACAGACTAACATCAATATTCTTCCCTCTCTATTCAAGTTCTTCCACAAAATCTATGTAGTAAATAGAAAATCTCTAATGTCAGATTTTGGAGATATTTGCTTTTCTGCTCTAAAATGTTGCTTGTATTGCATTGTGTCCTTGTATACATATAACAGATACTTTCTTATCCAGAAAATATACTTTACACTCCAGTTTGTTTTATAATTTCAGGTGTTTTGGACTATAGAGCCATTTTTTTGGTCCAAAATATTATTTTTCATCTATCAGACTCTGGAGTTAAACTGCCATATTTCTTCCAGAAAACTGAAATATCATGAACTCGAATTCAGAAAAATGAAAAAACCACTGTTTTCCAGTAGTCTGCTTTATTTAAAAACTGCTTTATTTCTTGTTTGTATATACATATAATTCAGCTTCTTATGCCTACCTCAAGGAATCTTTTAGTAAAATCAAATAACCTCATTCACTATTTGCTTGTTTTTGTTTCAAATTAAAACTCTTTCTCACATCTCTTCTGATTTTCAAGAACTTTTTAAAAACTCCTTTTATTTGGTCACTGGAACTTAATACATTGCTCCAGTACCTATCTTATCGGTGGCCTCAACACAAGAGTAACGTCACTCTTCTCCTCTTGCACATGATGTTTCTGCTTCCAGCAGTTCTTTGGGGAGCAGTTGTGCCCTGGAACTTCTGTAATGCATCAAACCAGGCAGCTTTATCCTGCAAGAGGCTGTTCTTTTGGAGAAATACCCTCTTACCTTGTCCACTGGTGTATCATTGTATATTTTGTACTGTGTTAAAATGGATTTAAACTCAGCTTACTAGGTGAGTCAGGTTACCTCTTAATGACTACTCAGTTCCTCACAATATTTGCCATTTTGCTGCTGTGTTTATATATTTTCTTGTTGGAAAACAGTACTAATTATAAGAGAAAATGTAAACCCTTTTGGGCATTGCAGTGGTCATATTCTCCTGTATCTGCTTTTGATCCATGCAGAGACTGTTAAAAATGCCCCCTTTCAGAGAATTATGCCCAAGTGTCAAGCTGTCAGTTAGCTAGTTCTTAATCCATTTGACATGTACTATATTGTTATGGTATATGCCTGATTTTCTATAAAGGAAGTCTGAGGAGTTCATGTCATCACAATATCTTTGTACAACAAACTTGTAGCTCTCTTGAAGACTGTAGTCAGGCTTGTCCATCTAAGCCTGTTTTTCATGAAGCCACATTGATTGGTGTTATTTATTTTCCTGTTTCTTGATTAAGAGAAGCCAATACCATCTTTTTCATTACTTTCCTTGGGATTGAAGTCTGTTTAGCATCTTCTTTACAGAACAATTCTATCTTTTCTGCTTAATTTTAAGAATTTTAACCACATTTATCTAATAATGAGCCTGGCACATTACTGGATTTTTCCTTATTCCTAGCATCCCTTTAAAATAATTGTTTTGTTGCTGCTCTTGGGCCTGTCATAATTTTTCCTGGATATTTTTATTTATGACATTAATTCTTTATAAAATAAACTTTTACTTTAATTTCTTTCATTTTTTCTTAATTGATAATGTTTGGGGTTTTTTCTTATTCCTTGCTTTGATTTTCTGTGAAATAGGGGCAATAATTTAGTCAGAACTATCTTATTTTCTTAATTATGCCTCTTTGCTATCAAATGGTGATTTTCCTCATATTTTTCCTATATGATTTTCTCTCTCTGTCAGGTTTTGTTAAAAATGATTGATTTCAAAAATTTCTCTTGAATCCTCAGATGTAGATGTTAGTAAGAGTTCAATTCTTTATATGACATCAGGAACCTGATGAACCTAAATTGTTGGTGATCTGATCCATTATCACTCACCAGCTTGATGTTTAGATGTTAATTCATCTTCACCTGTTATTAGGAGGCCCAAATTACAGTTGCTGCTTTCTGTATGCAATACATTTTTAATTTTAAAGAATTGTCTGCATATTTTAGAAACCGTGATTGATTCTTGGTTTGTTTTTTTTCACTAATTACCGATAGAAATTTACTGTCTAACTTGTCACTTCTTCCATCTATCCTCTCCCTCCCTTCATATATTAAATGACAAAAGCATCCTGTCATGACTGTTTGGTTTATAATAGACTCCTACCACGGCTTTTATAATGAGCAAATAATCCACATTGCATGGAAATTAAAGGTACTTGGAAACTGTAAGTGAAGTTAACCACTTTCTGATGCATTTTAATGTTTATGTTGCACCATTTGATGTAATTCAGCACTTCCTGATGCTTGATTGTGATTCAGGCTCCAGTATCCCCTAACTAGGGATTTAATGATGTGTTTCTCTAGTAACATCACAGCTGTGATGAAGACTACTACTAGTAAAATATGAAGTTTCCACAGTATATTTTGCCTAAGTGCAAGTACATTCTCTATTGCTTACCTTTCACTTACCATTTTTAGTTGTGTTACACTGCACTGTTTTGTAAAACACTTTACGTTTAACACCACACCAAACGAAGAGTGGGGATGAGGATTCCACAAATTTAAGGAAGAGGCATCCTGTTTTGAAACCATAGCAACTTTAGCAGCCTCAGAAGAAAAGCCACAAAAAACTAAGTACAGTTCATATGGTAGTTACAGTAAGTGGTTGCCTTTTGTGGTGGAATAAAGAAGGAAGGACTCTGAGTGAGATATGGACCATCTGATTTGTAGCTTCATGGCAAGAGGAGTATTTAGGAGTTGCAGATTGAAGGCAGGAAACTTGGTGGACAACAATCACTAGGTAACCGATCCAGTAACGGGATAGGTGACTAGAAGATGAGAAGCCAGAACTAGGACAGGAAAAGGGTTAAAAAGAAAAGATTTCTAGATGGAAGTGTTAAATAGAGGATATTTGAGAAAAGTAATTTTAACATTATAGACAAGCACAAGGAGATTTTGAAAATAGTGAGAGACATGAGCTTGGTGTGGAAGCAGAGAGATGAATTGAGATGATTCGTGTGAGGGGAGAGTAACAGTAGCTAATTTTGGAACATGTTTCTGCAATGCAGGGAAAAGAAACAGGATGAAGCACCCAACAAATAGCTATGAATAGTCAGAAAGGCAGAGATGAGAAAGGTGGTTTTGCCAGTGAGGAACAAAGCAAATTATGAAGGTTAGTCCTAAACAAAGTCTTCTTGCCAGAGCAAAATATCAATTAGAGATTATATTGGAGGCCTGAAGAGAAGGGATTGAGGTAATGTTGTCAGTCTTGACAGAAAAAGAGGAGTATTAGGGAAGAGAATTAAGTAATTTTTACAATGTAAATTCCTCATGGCAGAAATCTGTCTATTTTATTTTTCTGCAAAACATCATGAAAGTTTATGACTCTGAATCAATCATATGTTCTGTGGACAGAAAGCCTGTAACAGCAAACATAGTCCACAAAAGAGACAAGATGAGTCAGATTGAATGGGACGGTGCGCTGGGAAAAACCCTCTGGGAATCACAAGCTTAGGGACTACTGCTAAAGATGTAACAGCAAATGTAAATGACCTCAAAGGGCTTAGTAAAAAACATGAAAAAATATTAGGAGCAAGAAATAAAAACAATTAGAATGTATGGAAATCATCAAGTAATTAAGGTGATACCTCTATGCCACAATGCAAGAATTCAGTTTTCTCATGCTGGGTAATTATCACAGGTCCCCAACCACGACACTGACTTCTGCCTAGGAAGGAGACTGGAAACAGAAGGTGATGGAAAGATAAGGAATGTTGTATGCAAAAGGAGAAAATTATCAGCTATGTCTGGCAGGTGCAGTAGATCAAGTTTTTGCTTTGATACCAGTCTGAGCCACAATGCAGCAGTAATCAGGCATCTAGTGTGTGTTACCACAGAAAAATATGATTAACGTAGCAAGTGCTACCACAAGTCGCTACTTCATTACTAGGTTGGGTTGTTAACTGAAAGAACAAATAGTTTCAGGTTTTGAAGGGTCAATTCCAATGTGCCATGCAAAACAACATGCCATCTTCCAACTGCCAAGCACCTAATGTGTCTCAGCACCAGCCGTGTGATGGATCATTTGTGCTAGTCTGTACAGACAGCTCAGAGGGAATTCACCTGCATGGATTGAAGAGCTAGGATCATTTGCTTTGTGTTCAGCTGGTGCCATGAATATTTTCCTGTAACCAGAGAATTATTTCATAACCATGGAATTATATGAAAAGCACCGATTCTTAATATTTTGCCAGCAGAGTGAATGTAGGTGTCGTTCCATAGGTTACTCTGAGTTATCACAGCTGTGCTCTTTTCTTTCTGGAAAAGCATTCCTGTCAATGTAATATCCATGTTCTCAGAGAGAGCAATCCTGCACTGGGAAGTGTTCACATTGAGAATAATTTTCCCATGGAATAATTTTCAGTAATAATGTAAAGAAGATAATAATGAAAGAAAGATATCTATTCAGTCTATGTTACTGGGCTTTTCTCGGAATATAACTATTCTTCAATATGCTAGAAATGTATTGTTACTTTTGAGCTGAAAATGAATAACTAGGCTGATTGCTCCTTAACCTGATGTTGTTCTTCACCTGAAAAGGGGATCATAAAGGCTCCTAATGGTTATGCAGCTGACCAAGTCAATGTACCATAACTATACCTACATATGATCTCTATGATCCTATCATTTGAATTGTCAGAACCATAGGGTTTCTTTGGGGAAAAGAGAGAAAGAAACCACAGATTTCTATCTGGGACAGCTTCCTGGCTGTCCCCTTTATATCAGCAACCAAGGCCTACCATAATTCTTTTGTTAAGTGCACACCAAACCATGTAAGGGATGTGGTACACTAAAGCATTTTCAGTCACATGCGAAAAGACAGCCTCCATAAGTTCAGCCTGGCAGACTGCCATGGCAGTAAAGCACCATTCCAGCTGAATAGTGAGTCGTTTTGTGAGTCTAAGGACACAGAAATTGCCATATTGCATTGAAGCAGGAATCCATCTACTTTAATGTCCAGTCTCCAGTATTGACCTCCTTCAGAAAATGATGTCTGACAGTAATCTCACTGATAAATTTTTCATGCAAGAACTGACTGCTGGATAAGGCCCTAAACACAGGATGTACAAATAGATGAAACTGTGCAGATGGATATAGCAGAGAAGAATAGTGGACTTGCTCGAGGATGTCTCGTCATCATGAGTGGACAGGTTTTACTTGGAGATGTATCTTTATTAGTCAATTCCTTGTGTTTCTGACGTACGATGACAACCCAGAATATTTAACAAGGGAGGAACACTGCAGGGGCAGAATAAGTGATAGGTTTCATAGCAGATCCAGATGCTTAGTTGAGGGTATAGAGAAGAGAACAAGAAGGAAAACTCACTCAAATTAGTAAGTACAATAAACAGGGAAAACAGAAGGAAAGCAAAAAATAAATGTCTGAGATACACAAATCTGTTGCTTCCATGTGTGGACAGCAATACCAGATCCTAAGGTAGGCCCTAAGCTGGTGTTTAAACAGAAGCATTTGTTGCTTTGTAGAAATTTACAACATCTGTTTAAGATCTTTTGTAGGCTGTAACCGTCTCCCCAGCACCAACTGCCACAGGAATGGACAGTCGTTTTCATTAAGTTCAGACAAGTGAGCTTTCCATTTAATCTACCCCAGTGGCTGCACCAAGAAAACAAAATATTAAAAAGCAATAGGCAACAATTGTTTTGTGAAGGCTTGATGCCTGCTACTCAGTCTAGAGTAGCAGCAGCAGTGTAAATGAGTTTATGGTTTGGATAGCACATGAAATATAGTGACAAGGTATGACAAGGCCAGAAAGCTCATCAATACCAAGTGTCCTGAAACCTCTCAGAGTAATTGTTAACATGGTTCTGTTCCCCTACTTTGCCCTTATTATAGGGGAACTATTGATACTCCTTTTTTAATTATGGAAGCATTTTGTTCCGCTGTCTCTTGCTATAGCCTGTCCATTATTGTTTTGATAGCTATCTTGTATATATGGATATTGTTCTGATCAACAGGTACATGCTGTACAGAAATCTGTGTGCCAACAATACACAGTTGGAGAACATCCTTAATTAAAAGTTTTATATTGAATTAGTTCAGTACTATAAAGAACAAATCTAACCTAAACTTGAATATTAAAAGTTGTGCAGGCCATTGTATTCAAACTTGCCAATTTTTTGTAATGTTTAATCAATTGCTTTTCTGCTACCTCTTACTGAACATGCTAAGGAGTTTACATTTACATTATTATGAAAATTATAATAACAGTTACATTTCAGAGGTCTGCATTTAGGGTGCATTCTAAAGCAGGTCATTTTTCCAATGTGTGTAACTAAGCAGTAGATCAAAGGATAAAATTCATTATAGCTAAATACAAGATAATGAACTTAAGATATAAAACTCTAAACTATATACAAAGGATAAAGCATTCTAAATTAAATGTAATATGAAAATGTTTAGAAATCTCTCCAGATAATTTAAAGAATATGCACTTTAAGCACAGTGCAATGAAAAAAATAGGAATAAAAGAAGGGTCATTTAACAAAAGGAATAGGAATTTTTGTATAACATGTTGAGAATTAAGTTAGCTTCAGTAGAAACAAAGGTCCTTTTTTTCATAAAATTCTTTAAGAATCCATTCAGAATGTTACTTAATATCTATATAGATTTAGAAGTAGTCTGTTTAAACTCAGTGGAGATGTGCTTTGTTTGTATGTTCTTATATCCAGGATATGTGCTTAATAACCTTAGTAAATTAGAGACAGAGTTGCCTTGTTGTATGTGGCAATGTGGATTGAATAGCTGGTATCCTGAGCAAACACGGGTCTTAATTCTGGAGGCACTAACTGTGGGACTGGAATCAAGAACAGTCTTTTTTTCCCCAATATTATAAACTTCGATTTGGAGTTAGAGAGTAATACCCTCACCTTTACATGGCCTTTATATAACTGTCTGTGCACATTTAGCTGGCTTTCAACCGTCTTAAAAAGGTCTCTATCAGTGGGTATTTCATATTAGATTTGTTTGGGATATTTGAAGCAAGGCATAGAAAGGAAAACAATCAGCCTGAAACTTCTAAATGTTTAGTTTAAATACTTGTTGACTGTTGTAGAGGGTCACTGCACAGGTAAAAGCAAGTTTACCTATTTTTTGTTGAAATGGAAGCATGTAACCAGCATAGCTGGCCGGTATGAGAGAGGACATTCATTAGCAGCAATACTGGGATCACTTTCTTTGGGCTTGCCTGGACCACAGTGTGAATACTGCCTTCTGAATTCAGGCATCAGCAGACCTGCTGTATGACTGGTTTAATCCACTTTGTGTGAGTCTGAGTAAACTGAGGCAATTCTTCCTCTCAAAGGTAAACGCAAGTCTCATACATTAAGCAGGATGCCTGTGTGTGAGAGAGGTATTCTTTCCTAATATCCCAGCAAATGACATCTCACTGAAGAAGTGTTCAAAGCAAAATACTTTCACTCCCTTTTTCTGTGTTTCTTAAGCCAGTAAGAGGGGAAGCAAGATGTTTTCCCAGCTCTGTTATACTGAGAGAGGGTTGCACTTTAGATTGTTGCTGACCTTCCTAGTGCTGTGACTCCTGAAGAGGGACAAGTGGCACTAGGAGTGACTGACTGATGGATAATATTTGAGATTTCAGTACTTTGCTAGCTAATATCACGAAAGGACTCAAGCCCGAAAACCATTCTGCTTGCTGAGATTAAACAGTCAGAATATTGTGGTGGGCCTGATCCTACCAAAAGTAGTTTGCTGCAGGGTGGGTGAGAGCAGATATGAACAAAGGAAGAGAACATTAGGGTATACAAATCTTGAGGAAGTTGTAGCTGCCATGACAACACACTGACTGGCAGGTTGTTGAATCCTGCCTCACAAAGTGTTTAGAAAGTCTCTAACTTTCTGAATACTACCGAATTTAGACAACACATGGTAACTCATAAGTCAAATGTGTGTAGATGTTTATTTCTCTAGGGTAAAGACATAGGTGCAAGTATGAGCAATCTTCTAGTCAGTGACTCTAGGTTAAAAGTGGTATTTGGTGAATTCTGAATAGGAATTCTGGAAATTAAAAAAAAAAATTTGAAAAGTCTAAATCCTGTCAGGTCAAAATGAAATTATTTTTTGGAGGGGTTGGCTGTACCACTTTGTAGGGGAAATTGTTCTGCTAGTCTGTAAGTGAGCTGCTGAACTTGCAAATAGTCCTTCAGCCTTGCTTATGTGCATTTGTGACGAATGAAGGCAGTCATATTAAATATCCATTTAATATTAAAGTGAAAGCAACAAGTTCATACAATTCACAGCTTTCTGATTAAAGTTCTTATAAAGCCCTACGTCCCAATTCAGAGAAATCATATCTGTTCATGATCTTTCTCTAAATGGATTTTTATGTAGTTGTCTGCCCCAGCTGCTCATGATACATGTGAGGCGTAAAGAATAATCTTGTAATAAGTTGTTATAGTCCTTACTCAGGAAAATTTCATTCTGTGAGTAGGAATTATGGTCAAGTGATAATTGCATCATCTGACTTATGTTTTGAGTATTTAGACATCTTTCAATTCAGTGTTGTGAACTGAAGTTAGGATTCAATGAAGCAATATCTATAGTTCTCTGCCCTGTTGTTTATTTCCTGACATCCTGCTTTTTCTCTCACAAATAGGTAGAAATCACTTATTTTACAGAAAAAAATCTCGGAGGCAACAAAATGTTGAAGTGGGAAGAACTCTTGTTTGTCTTCTTGATCTTTTCATTTTTGTATGCTTATTTTTGCTGTGAAGCAGGGGTAAAGAGCTTTGAGTGCTCCAGCTGTCGCTAATATGTACAGAGTTTTTGCCAAAGCTATGCTTAGAGTGAATCTGTTAAATGCCTCATTTTCAGGAACAATATTGCTATTGAAACTCATTTTGTGCAGTTCGCATAACTCTGGCCTCTTTTAATGTCAAACAAGCCCTATATTGCTTGCTGCTCACAGCACATGTTTATTTTAATGGTTCTCACTATAGCCTTCTAGAGTCTGCCCTTCTGTCTTGCAAAGTCCATGCTTGTTGGTTTCTTGATTTTTTCAGAAAAATCCGGTTTTTTATTAATTTGCATAATTCATGGTGTTAGGACTGGCTTGAGGACTCCTTAAGCACAGCCACAGAAGGAAATGAGGTATTGAAAGAGATAAATCAGCATGATCAGAACTTATATCCATTTTATGCTGTTTCACCATAAACCAGGAGTTCGAAAAATTCTGAAAGCAGAACAGCACATCACATGTGAGTTAGGAAGTGGGGTTGGAGATGAGATGGGGTGCCATATGAAGATGGGGTGAAAAGGTACTCAACCACTTAGGAAACAGGCTTGACATAAGACTCTGATGACAGGAAAAAGTGATGGTATTTTGTATTACGTGGATCTGCAAATTGTAGAAGTGACACAGCTAAGCAGAAAAATGAAGTCAATCAGAGAAGTGTTGTTCATGTCACAGTAGCAAACCTATTTGCAAATGATCATAATACTGCAGAAAATAGTAAAAGAAAGGAAGTGGAGCTGAGAGGACAAATTTCTGTGAGGAAAAGTCTGCTTAGAAATGGTTTTAAGCTACACGAACATCAGTGTTAAAAATAATATATAAGAACCAGGCAGGTAGGGAAAATGGTAGTAGAAATACCACTAGTATCTGATTAAAGCAATAGTGAGAACAAAGTGCTTCTAATACACTACTCAAGAACAGAACAGCTTACTGCTGGTTTTGCCTTCTGTATATAATCACACAACAACTGAAAGACCAAAAACTATTGAAGAGTCCTCAGGCAGATGGGAGTAAGATTTAGATCATTATTTCCCTGTAAAACTGAAGCCCTCAATAACATAGAAAATAGCATAGAATTTTTTAAAAAAATCAACTCAGCAGACAGCTTTCAAACTGCTGTGGCCAAAATTGAGAGGAATTCAACTACTTTTCATTTATATGGTTCAGTTTCCTGCAATGAGAATTGTAAAGATGCTGTCTGATGGTCAACAGCAAATCCATACATAGAGCTCCAAGGAGTCACAGAATGAAAGGAAACAGAGGGAAAAATATAAAACAAAGAAAATGAAAAAGGTAATTTTTTGAGAAAGGAGGGAACAAAGGGGCTAATTCAGTGTATTAAGAAAGAAGCAAAATTTACTATAGGTCAACTAGGTGACTTTCAGCAGGTGTGAAGGCTCACCTATCATCTTATCTTCTGCACTAAAAATGTAGCATTAATTATTGGGTTCTGTGCAATTAACAAATATTCCTCAGCTTCATTGAGGGGACCAATGCAGTTATGGAGCTGGAATTGTGGTTTACCACACCTGTAAGTAGTGCTTGACAATGTGTCACTTCCGGACTATTGAAGTAGTATAGCTACCTGTATTGAAGGTATAGCTACCTGTGCTATATCCAGAGGGACTTCACCATGCTCTCTGCTCCCACCTGAGAGACAGAGAAGGACTCACTGCCTCCTCAGTTTCTGTTCTAGATGTAAAAAAAAAAAAAAAAAAAAATCCAGTTGTGAAATTTCTAAGAGCTGTGGGTAGTAGAGAAGGCTGGAGCTTCTCAAGTGAAAGCATGGCAGTTTGGCAACAGCCTGCTATGAATTAGTTTTCATTGGGGGAAGTAAAATGTGTTTATGACGACAGTTAGCACAGTATCATGGTTCTCTTGTACTGTTTAGCTAAATGTCATCTATTAATATTTCAGTGAACAAGGCCCCATGCAAAACCCAGCTGGGATCTTATAATCAGTCATTTTACATAATGAAAAGAGGCTCTCCTAGACAGAGCTCAGCTTGGTTTTACAATCACTTTTATTCATGCACTGGGACTGATCCTACAGTTCTGCTTCCCACAACAGTGATATAGAGTACTCCATGCTTTAAACTGATACACTGCAACACACATGCAGAAGAATGTCCACTCTGTAACATGGCTAGAAAATCAATGTTGAGTCTAACACAGAACTCTAAGCAAAATTATTTTAATGACAAGTCCTCTATTCAAATTTTAGATGTTGCCATTCTCATCTGATCTCAAGGTTCAAAATTCAAATTTTGTCGCCACTGGAACTTTGGAGTAAAGAAGCATTCTGAGGGAAAACTTAGCTTTGTAATAAGAAAGGCTTTCCTCTTTACTTCCATTCACTTTTGTTCTTTTATCTTGTTGAAATTTTATCAAAACTAAGCTGTTTTGACTAACATTTTGAAACCACATCATCTTTTGCAAATCCTGAAAATCCAGTCAGGTCAAAAAAATATCAGTAGTTCCTAAAATTGGTCTATTCAAAACTTCACTATTGGCTCCAGAATACTGTCAAGGTTTGGATTAACTAATTACTGTCAATTTGTAAACCTCTTGTCTTTATTTTAAATAATTATGTGATTCACTACTCTCTGAGCTGAATTCTGTACATTTAAAATGGGTATTATCTTCTGTCTGTGGTTGCAAGCAGACAGCAGCTGGGTTTTGAAAGAGCTCTCCCAAATTGCAGATGGATAGTGCACTAAGCATTTTGAAATCAGAACCTTTTCTTTTTGTTTTGAGCTGTAAGTTATTTTTATCTTCACAGTTAAAACTGAAATTTTTCATAAAACATCTTGATTTTCCTATCTGAGATGCCATTCATGCAAATAGTTGCACTGAAGTCACCACATTTGCTTGTGGAGGGAAATTAGACTTGTGTGATATGTTATTCTATGCAGATTTAGCACAGAATTTCAAGATGTTTTTGTCCAAGAGTGATTATAAATATTTTAAAAGGTCATTCTTCTACCTAAAAGGAGGTATTATGTCAGTCAGTCAACATACTTAAATCATCCTGTGCAGCACTGTGTTTAATGGAAATTAATTTAGTAAATCCTCTCATTTTTCACCAAAGGGTTCCTAATTCTGTTCCTATAAACACAGAGGCAGTCCTAGTAGGGATAGGCTTTAGATGAGATTTAATTATTTGTGTAATTTACCCTGAGATCCCTTTGTGAAAAGCACTGAATAAACACAGGAGTATTGCCTTTACATAAATTCACAAGAGGATAACTGCACCTAAACATACTTTTGACACAAAATGGTTTTATTTGAGGAAGCATCCTTTGGGTATCCAACTGCTCGCTTGAAGTGGCATCCCATTTCAAGTTAGCTGAAACTTTACTATGTAAGTATAATTTAACTTCAATTAATTTAGATGTTTAATTCTTTTTAAGGTACTTACTGGTCATGTTTTTATCTTAATCACATATATATAAATCATATTCACAGTAAATCGATGGATTTCAGTAGTAGCATTACTCCAGTAGTGCATAACTTGTAATTATAACAATTTTCCCCTCATAAATGATTTCAAAATATTCATGTTGGTTTTTTAAAGATTCCATATGAGGTGCACAGATTTAACCATGATTCAATTACATCGTTGTGTGGGCTTTGGACTTGCTATGATTTAATTACGTATTTGTTCATTCAGACTTTTATACTTCATGTATGTTTTCAAATAATTTTCACTGTAGTGGCAATTTTCCAGCTACTCTGTGTGTGATCTTTAAATTTTCCTCGCTCTGTAGTACTTAAGAAAGGGAAGAAATACATGAAGAAGAACCTTAAAGATGAAGGCCAGGCTTGAAGTACAGTTTCATTAATACTCGATTGCAGGAAGGGAACCAAGTCCCAGATAATGAGGAAGGAGTTGCAATTTTTTTTAAAGCTATCTAGCGACAGGGAAAACAGAAATGACATTCAGCTGACAAATGAGCAGAGTTTGACCTAGCCTTTTGACCCTTGACAATCAATCTTACCTGCTGCTTCATAAAGAATTATAGCTGTGCCACTCACATTTGACTCTGGATGTTTATTATTCTCTGTTTCCTTCCTTCCTTCTTTCCTTCCTTCCTTTTTTGAAATACATTGTCCAAGTGTGTGCACCCTCCTCCTGTAAGTGCCCTGCGCACAGTGCAGTGTCCCTGGCACAAAGAGCCATTTTGAGCAGCTGGTGGTGGTACCTAATGTTTTACAGGGCCATTTTGAAATGTCAGTCAAGTCAATCACTGGACTGTGCAAGGCAAAACAGATTGGATCTGCCTGAGAACACTCAGCAGGCTCCTAATGTGGTCTTATGTAATGTAGAAAAGAAAAGAAAATAATGGAATTGTTAAATATAAGCTGCCTTTGCTTAATAAGAGTGACAGCACAGTAAAGATGAAATTTGATCCCATGCAGAAGCTATGAGAAAGGCAGGAAGAAACCAGAATTTTTGGACTTGTTATGGTATCTTGGTTTTGCTTTGGTTTTTTTTTACTGTTATATTTCAAGTTCTATTGCTGCATACACGATTAAGTGTTTGCATACTCTTCTTATTGGAAAGGACTGTAAGTCTAGACAGTGGACGTCTGCTGTGTAACCTATTAAGGGTGGCAAAGCAAGTGTGGAGCACAGTGTTAGTGACACAATTGAAGCAAAGAGGAAGTCATATCCACAGGACATAAAGCTCTTAGAACTTAGTAAGTAAAGGCTGCATTTTCCTCATGGTTTCAGAAGTGACTCTGCTTTCATTTCTCTGTGAAAGCTGGAGAAGAATTTGGTCTTTCTGTCCTCACCAGCTGTGTTGATTCGTATATTTTTATTTGCAGCATTTTTGCTTTGAGATAATAAAGGTAAAGCTAGTCAGCAAGGGCATCTGTAAGGTAGTTCACCAGCTGCAAGAGGTAGCCATTGGAGGTTTTTAACTTTTAAGGAAAAGATGTTTGAGGGAAAAAGAGGGGTCTATGGGGGTTGGTGGGTTTTTTTCCCCCAGTGCCAGGGATTATTATGGACCTACCTAGTCTCATGGGCAAAGGAAATAATGATTGATCTTTTTTTTTAAATTGCATACTATAAAAGTTTAAAGGCATATTCCTTGGTACACACTTACATGAGTGAACACTCAAAGCTGTAGCAGCTGACGGACAAACCTTCTGTGGTTTCTGTGGTGTGAACATATTTTTGCCCTGTCATGTGTAAGGAAGGAATGGCTGCCTTGATTCGTCTTGTGGTTTTTTAGATTAGGAAGAAAATGACGCGAAATATGGAGAGAACAAGTCACAGGCCTGCCTTTCCCTGGATTTTTCATGATCATGAGTGGCTGTAGCCACTGGGCTGGACCTGGGCTCAGTTGCCTTTGCACATTTTGCTCTTCAGAATTAAGTGCTAAGAGCAGTAGCTGTTTTCTCCTATTTTGAACTGCAGTAAGGAGAGCTTTTGAGTACACAGCTTGTGTAGGCTTTGTGCTTGGAGAGTACCTCCAAAACACCTATGTGGCTGCTCTCTCTTTGGCCCTCTGATACTTGCTCTGTGTTCTCAGTGGACAAAAGGGCTGAATATTGCCTGCACAGGCTTTATAATGCATGGAAGTCTTTCTGGCATGTATAAATGTCACACCTATATGTGAACATCATAAAATCTACCCATATTTCTTGGTTTATTACTATGATTACTAGTAATATATGCAGAAGCAAAACCAAGCAAGCCTTAGCATTGCTGATCCCGAGAGCCTGAGAAATATTTTGGAAGGGATTAGGAAGAGGGAAAGAAGGGACTGTTGCACAAAAGAGGGAGAGCATTCTCCATTTGTTCTTCTGTAATTTGGGAGGTAGTAATCACTAGTGTAGGAAGGAAGGAGGCTTGCACAATTCTTCAAATTTCATAAGCATCATAAAAGTCTTGGCACAAAGCAGCAGAGTCTTATTAACAGAGGAAGTGAGGTCAGTAGTCTTCAGCTTCTTAATAAGATGACAGAATTTATGAAGCATCAAGGCAGCAGGATGTGGTTGCCTGCAGTCTATTCATATAACAAGCCCACCAGGGTCCTATAGTTATCACCCTTGAATTTGTTTTCCTTTCTTCATTTTCTTTTGTCATCCTCCTGTTTCTTTGGCCTATCTTACTGTACTGGAGGAATCACTTTATTATCTGTGATGTCTTGTAATTTTCTTTTGGATTTTTTAAATTATTATTATCGTTAGCTAGTTTAGTTTAGCTAGTTCCATCAGTATGTCTGATTATAGAGGTGCTCATCGCAGCATGCAATGAAATCCAAGTACTAGTCTTCCTGGAAGACTGGGATTGTTTTTCATTCTAAGGCATCATCTAAATCTGGTGTGAGACAAGTGCCCAAAATATGCCTGAGCTGAGAGTTCATCATAAAAGACATCCTGATTGTTGGAGATCTCAAAAAGTCTTATGGGCATTACCCAGACAATATCAAAAAGTAGGAAAAATTAAAATAAATGGGTGCTTTTAAACCACCTATCTCTCATTAACACAATAGAGGTGGTAGCTCTATAAAAATCTTTTCTGTGGGGAACAAAATTTTGTTTATCTTTGACCTCCTTCTTTTTGAGGATTTTAGCACACCTTGCTGTACTTTACTAATTTAGCTTCCTGTGGTGAGGGAAGTGAAGTTTATTATCTTTCTTTGTCTTTTATAGAACAGGAAACTGCTGTGCCTGGGGTGGTGCAGGTATGGTAGGTTCAGAAATAGGAAGTAGATTCCCAGGTGCTGATCTTCACCTATAAGACAGTCACTCTCAAGTCCCTGTTTCTGATCTGACTTGTTCTGTCATACAGGATATTTTTAAATTTTTTTCCTAACTAATAAAACTGTGCTTTATATCTTGGAAGTGCAACATCCAGATGGGAATAGTATGTGTCAGGACAGCATATTTAATTATTTATAAATGCTTTCTTTGTTTGATTGTTATTTATTTTATTTTCCACCCAAATGTTTGATCACTTAAACAGCCTGGAATCAAACATTTGGCAGTGTTTACAAATTATGAAAGCAGTTTCTGATTAAAGTGTTCTGCAGGAAGATTAAAGTTGCAGATCAGTATGTAAGCCAATGGCACTCTTCTGAATTTCAGCAGTAGAGAGCTGCTCTGTGGCGTGTGCTCTGTATTCATACCCATACTGGCACAAGACACAGGCAGTACCTTGCACATTTTCCCTGTGGTCTTCCCAGGGCTATTTCTTTAGAATGCTCTTATGGCGGGGGGAAATCGAGCCCTCTCAGCCAAGTGACATGCAGTTTTACATCCATCAGACAGTACCTGGCAAAAAGGCCACTCCCAGTTGCAGCTGAGAAAGTGATAAAATCGTGCAGACATCTAAAGCCTATCTGCTTTGTGGATATGTTCTGATTAAATCTGAAAATCATTGCAACATCAGTTAAATCGGCAAAACTCCTAGCACTATTTTTGCACGAATCAGACGTGTGAGCTCAGACATGTATCACTGTGTGAGATAATTAAGGGGTGTTACAATTAATCTATTTAAGAACGCCACAGCTTACAAAAAATAATTAAAAAAAAAGGAAATTACTTCTGGTTTTGTCAGAGGTCTTATGTTCTTGGTTTCCTCTCTTAATTTTCCAGTGCAAAACTTTAAAGCATAAGATGCTTTCCTGACATTAGTTTCTATCTATGTGATCCATAATCCAAATACCTAAAATGGTCAGCAGTGTATGCTGCAAACCTCCTAATGAAATGTTTTGCACTGGATGAATGCTTACAGAACACTTGCCTTCACTTATGGGTCTTATCTTTTTAGATGTTTTTCTGATGCACTTCTCAAAAGCTCTAATGATTGGGTAGCTATTGGGAAAAAATATCCTTAAACATTCCTGAAAAAATAAAGGCAGGAACTTACAAAACCGCTTTTGCCCATAATCACATGAACAATATTTTGAGAATAATGCTTAGCCAAATTTGCATTTGCTTCAGTTCCCTGTTCAAAGATGAGGATTGCTGGAGTGCCATCATAGTTCCATAAGCTGTAAAGAAGTAAATGTCTACAGCTGGACAAGGAAGGAAGCTGTTGGGGCCATATCTGCACAAAGAGAAGGCTCTGTATGAGAAGAACAGTGATTCAACCACTGGAGATGATGGCCATTGGAATTGCCATCCGCAATAGAATGCTGGAAGACCTCTGTAGAGCGGGTCATTCCAGGTAGTCTTTAGAACAAACATGAGTCCAAAAATTGCCTTTTTGAAGACTCTGGTAGAAAGGGAAAGAATGGAGTGGTGTTGTGGTCACGTGGTGCTGGACCTGGCTCTGTCTCAGGGATGGAGATGAAAGAATAGCTTGCCCTATGCTCCCTGGCCCTTGGATAGAAAATTAAAGCTTTTTCATTTCAGCTTCATTGAAAACACACAGTAGAAAAAACATTTATAGCTGGCAAATGGAAAAGTTTTAAATTGATGATGGAAAAAACATTCATTTCCAAGCTTCTGAGCGAGCTATTAAAATCAACCGAGTAAAGACAAAATCCCTGCCACTGAAAATGAAAGGAACATTTTTTTTTGTATCTACTTAGTTAAAACTTGGCAAAACAAATCTAAAGTAGCGGTTTCAGATTTCCATGTGCACTAACTGTGCCAAATTTTTTTCTCAGTGTTGCTATGATAGAAAGTTCATCCCCCTTGAGAAGCACTTTTTCCACTAACTTTTGAAATCAGAAGTCAATTTAAGCAAAAAGCTAGATCTTGTATCAGCACTGACATGTGTTTCTTTGTTTTGTACTGTTGAATGGTCCAGACTTTTCATTCAAACACTCTATTTTGAAACAAGCTTATGTCTATTTAATTGGCATTGGAGTTAGTGAAGTGAATCTAGTAAAGGTGTTTGCCCAGTATTGGTGTATTATTTTCACCTGTACCTGTCAATGGGCTTCCACAGGAGGATGAGAAATTCACTAATTTTAAAAGTAAGGAAATTTTTGAACAGCAAGTTCTCTCCTTTTGCCCTCCCCCCCACCAACCACCATTATCTATAGCTACACATTAGCAATCAGTTTCACATTATGATCAATATTTTCGTTATCATCAATTATCATCAAAATTTTCTTATTTGTCCACAGTTAAAGTTAGCTTTTGCATTATTTTAAGAAAAGAGTAATATAACAGAAGAAAATTTTAAGAGAAAATGATAGTTGGTGTTTGGAAATTTCACACAACCTGGATACATCACTACCAGTCTGTTTCTATAGGAGGAATAAAATACACCTATTAAGATACATTCTCTTATGAATTTTTTTTGTAATTTTAGAGCAAGTTCTAGAGGATTCTATTATAATTCTTAAAAGGATAACATTAACAGCAGATGTTATATAGATGTTTAATATCTATAACAGCCTTCATGCATTGGCAATATCATCTAGGTTTGGTATAGCTAACGTGCAGCTGATGAGACCTAAACCCTTATTTAAAATATTGCATTGTCCCGAATATTAAAATTAGGGCAATGTTCCCTTAAGGAGAGCAAAGACTAGCTTCCTGTTAGTTGTTTTTTTTTGAGAATCACTGACTAGCAACCAATTTTTTTTTTCTGGTCTGGAAAAGAAGTATTTTCATTTATAAGGATAATTGTAAATTCATCCTTTGGATTTTGTTCCCTTTATATAACTGGTGACTCCTGCTCCATGAAAGTAAATACATTATTCAAGTTGAAGTTTTTTGATTAATTGCTGTGTATTCCTTTCAAATTCAAAATAATTAACCCTGAAAAAGCAGCTTAATAGGCAAAGTAAGATCTAAAAGGAGTTTTTTCAAAGGCCTGCTATTAACTGCTATTTTTCAGTGTACAAAAATGTATGCAATATTAAAAGCATGGGGTTTCCTGATGTGCTTTTGGAAGCCATGAAGTGGACAGTGCATTGACTGGGCAGTGCAGTGTAGCTGCTTTTTTGGACTCCTCAGCCCTTAGCTTCAGCTGTGGGTGGTTCTCATCCTAACACAGGAGTGTGACTGACTTCACAGCCTGTGAATGAGGATTGACTATAAAACTTTCTCCCTAAACCTCCCACACAAATTCTACACTGATGAGCAACTTGTCTGTGTGAATAGCCAGGTTGTTTATTTCAATAGTGAGCAGGAAATTAGGTAGGTGGGAGAACATGAGCACCCGAAGAGCAGCTAATTCGCTGCTGCTGTGCAAAGGTGATAGATGCCAAGCAGAGCTCAGCTAGGATTAGCATCTGAAGCAGCAACATGTTTGGCTGATGAGCTACAGAGACAGGAAAGAAATCTGATATTCAGCCACCCTCATTTTACTGCAAATTAAAACTGAGCAGTCAGCCTAGCCGTAGCAAATGATCAACTGCACAATCCAGAACCACTGCTTAACTACTGTTTAACTTTGTTTTGAATCTCTTCTGCAAGTAAAATAAATTAGTAAAAGGGATACAGGCAAACTGACCTCTAGTCAGCTTAAATATTACAAAAAGGAAGTGGCTAGAGATACTGTGGTATGTGGTATTTAGCTGCACACAGCTAAATACAGTGTTATCTACTCATGGCATGTAATAAAATCAAGGAAGATTCTTAAAGACAGCAAAATAGAGCTGCTGTGAGTCAACAGCAGGCAAGCATCATGTACCTTGCTAGTGGTACATACATTCAGGAATTGCTTGTGGTATGACAGATTATCAAATTAAAGTTTGTCTCCCGAGTCTTCTACAATTTCTTATGTGGAGGGAGTTGTGTAGTCTAGAGTGACATTGATTCCTTATCTAAAGAAAGAACACCTCAATCTTTTGCTCTCATCCTGACATTACAGCACCTGGCACAGAACCTTCTCACCAACCCAGTGACCTGTGCTCAAGATTGTTTCTGTGCCACAGCTATTAAACAGTACCTTGTGTCATTCAGAGAAAGTTTTTAGTCCATTTTTTTTCTTTAGTGACTGATGAAGAACGCCATGTTCAACATGGCACATGTGTCCCAACTGGTGAAGAATGGTTTTCAGTCTCTACATGAGGACTAAGCACTGCAGCCACGTTTTGTTTTGTTCTCTTCCCCATGTTTTTCACCATTCCCCATGTTGCTACCATTTTTAATTTTTCATGTCTTGCTAAAAGCAGAAGTTCAAGGCTATATTGAGAAAAACAGAGCCTGTTAACAAGGTTGAAGCTCAAGTCACTGCTCCAGCAGAGAATTTGTATGAAGCAAGGTAGAACTGCTACTTTTGCACCTGGTTCCTGTACCTGCTGTTGTAGTTTTACTGATTGTAAAGAAAAGAAGTGGGCTGAGCTGTATTTTTTTCCCTTTCTCCTTCTAATGTACACGTTGCTGTTCTCTGAGTCATTCCATGGCCTCTTCTCACTGCTGTTCAGCTAACTTCTCTGGCTGGAATTCATGCACGGGGAACAGAATTTACAGCTGCTTAAATCTTGGAGTTCTTAATAGAAAACAGAGTTGTCTCAAGTCTACCAGCTTTCAGAAAAGACTTGAAGTGAAAAATGATAGAAACACAGTTATAATGAGAGTCTGAGAGATGAAAGCAACCAGTCACACCACGTCAAACTAGGCACAGTAGCCTTTGTTGCTTCCCTCAGTTGAGGCTGGGGGGATGTGACATTGTCCTTTGCCATTCTCAGGATACTTTCACAAGCTCAGCATATACACCAACCTTTTAAACCACAAACACTTTGATCCACTATTTGATTGCATTGTTAAAAAAAAAACAAACCACCCAAACACATGCATGCACAAAACACGCAGTACATTTCACTTACAGTAACTTCACTTTTAGTTAAGGAAACATGACTCACTTCAAAGACACTTTGAAGAGACTTCTTATAATTCCTGATCTTCAAAGAACCATTGCTGAAGCTGTACCTGGATAAATATTTCTTTGTCAGAAGAGCCATTTGCCATAAACAATTATAGAAGATGCAACTGCAGATCTATTATCTGAAAGAATGCAAAATCACTCTTTGAAGCTACTAGGCAGTTCAATAAGCTCCTCTTGATAAGACTTTACCCCAAAACCTCACATAGCCACCTTGTCAGGAGAAATGGCAGGGTACCTGGTAGAATGGGGACCTGTGACTCTCTGAACTGCAGGACACGATTCTGGACAACCTCTTCTGAGACTCCCGGGGCTGTATGTTGTTGCACTGCTTTTTCTACATTGCTACTTTGAGGCATGTCAAACACTTAGTCTGCGTAAGTGCCACTGAAGTTATGGTTCCCATCAATATTAGAGCATCTGAAAGACTCAAGGAGAGCAAAAAAAAGCTGCAGTTCCTATCATTAAAGGTTGTATGTGCAGAGAGTGCCCAGACTTTGTCAGATGTTCATTATAAATCATGGTCATTGTTCTCTAAGTCAGCAGACTGTTGTTTCAAACTTAATTTCTTTGTGTCATTCATCTGTTCCCTGTCATATCCCTTCATCTGTAAAATCTTATATTGGGTTCTGTTGCTTTTAGATGATAATTTTTCCCCTGTTTCTTTCAAAGGAATCCTGAAGAATTTTGCCCAAGAAATTGGGGGTTAGCTTAAATTCTGGTCCATAGGACATTCTTATGGGCTCTATATGGTCTAGAAATCCAATCTGCAGGAATACTACACCACTCAAATTAAAATACCATTCTAACATTATTCTGTTCTTAGACAATCTGAGATCAGTTCTGCACTCTGTAATTAGAAAACTGCTTTTATCTGATGTAAGGACTTAATGTTAAGATCCTACACCTGATCTCTGAGACAGTCACGTTTTCACTAAAAAGAAATCTGGCTGGTAAAATAGGAATTTACGAGATCTAGATATTGGTTGCTCAACACACAGGTTTTGGCATTCAAACACTTACACTGCTGTCATACTATGTTTAATTGCCTGTCTTTGCATGAGAATCCCAAGACAATTCCCTGATTGATCCCCTGTGTCTTGATGATACCCTGACTCCAGTTAATGTTTCAGCCATTTGTACAATATGCAACCTAAGGTCCCATTTGAACTGAGGAAGCAAATGGCTTATTAAAGTCTAATTTCTCCAGCTTGTTCTTGCCTTTGGGCATTTTAAATAGGTTAATGCAATTTTTAAAATACACTCAGGGAACTTTACTCACAGAGTGTTGTCATAAACTAGAGGAAAATAGCCTCTAGATCATCTTAAAATGGCAATTATTCCAAATATGCTTGCCCTGATACTTAGTCAAGCTCTCTACCTAGAACAAATTTTTATTCTTTTTTTCCTTAAGATTTTAGTGCATTATTGTACATTTTAAGGTTTGGTAAGGAAAAAAGTGTCAGATTTATTTAATGCAGTGGATCATTTGTCAGGGAAGTTCCAGTATTCATCAAAATGTGGAGACACCACAGGCACCATATAAATTATGATGGTTTTCTTTTTAATACTTCCTTTTTTATTGCCTACATTCTTTAAAGTGAATTTAGTGCTCATGAAAGATGCTGGATATGACAACAGTAGAAAGTGAAACCCTCTGTTTGTCTGCAGAATTGGTATAGAGGAGTATTGGCGATGCAAGTTTTTCCCCATAACCCCATCTGTGTTCTGCAGCTGTAACCTTGAGGGATCACCTTTAGGAACAAGAAGATGACTTGGTCTCCTTACTCTTTTTCTCCTTAGCCCGTCTGCTGAAAGTGCAAATAATGATTTCAATTGATGCTATCCAAGGCCATAGTCTTTATGATCTTCCTCATTATGTGTTGGAAGACCATCAATTTATTGCCTTGACTGTGTGGCAAACTGTTTCCAATGCATGCTCTCTGTGGATATCGGTGTGTGAATACAACTTCTATACATTTAATACATCTTCTATAAGGTAGAAAACAGGCAAAAGCACCATTAAAGTGCAATGACTTTTGTTCCTTATATTGACCTAAACTTGATTTGAACCAGTGATTTAGAAATAATATGCTCTGTATCCCATTTCTAATCTCTTCAGCCACAAGTCCAACCCTTCAGGGATTTTTTTCACAAAGAGGATGCTAACATATTTAAAAGAACTCACATTTTTTCTCTGAAAAATAAAATTTGAGCATATGCAAAAACACGTTGGGTATTTGGCTAACCTACCCCTCATTACCCAGGAGGGAGAGAATGTAAACACAGGCTTGCATTATATTGTTCAGTGTGTGTATTCAATCTTTAGAAATATGTTTCAAAGAAAGGAAAGGCATAAACCTCATTAGAAGAGAAACAACAGGGTGGAAAAAAAAAGCAGCCCATGTCAGTTCAAACGCAAGCCCAGATGCTTAAGTTAGTTACACTTTTCAGTTTAAGGCAATGCAAATCCGTTTTCCATTACTGGGGAAGTGGAAAAAGGCATTAAGCCCTTGAAATGGCAAGAGTCAAGTTCTGTGCTCAGTCAAATAGGAAAAGGTTTAATGTATGATTTTCTTCTTTTTAGTCCATTGTACATTGTATCAAGGCACTGAAGAACAACTATGCAATTATGTAAATAGGGGGATAGATGCTAGAGTAGCACAATAGTTTGTAAGTTAAAATTATTTCTTATTCCTCCTACCCCTTTTCCCTCTTTACACAGAAACAAGCATGCACAAAACATTAATGAAATAAATCAGACATTATGTGAAGCTTATCCACAGGAGCAGATTCTAGATATGAATTGAATCTCTGAACATTAATTTGATCTTCTGCCAAGCTCTAGAGAGGTCTTAAGAATCTGAGTTCATATTGTGAAGGAGAGGTGAAATAAAAAGAGTCCTAATTTTAAATTGTTTTCATTATATAAACATTTGTGGGCCTACTTATGTTCCTTGCTTTTTGAAGAATTGTGATTAAGCTTTAAAATGTATGTTTTTATTTAAAATATAACCAGGGATATTCCATGCTTACATTATAACTTGTTAGCCAGAGGCAGCAGGCAATTGCTACTACTTTCAGTTAATACAATCAGGATTGGGAATACAAGACAGAGGCTTTTCAGTTTTCCTGCTAAAACAAAGACTCAGTCATTCCCTCATTATGGATCAGACTGGTTATTTCAGCGTGTTTGCATCAGAGGTGAATTTTTCCCATTGCAACACTCTAATTGACATAGGGGCGTTTTAGTTTCATTTCAGTTTTCTCTGAAGGTAACCAGCAGAGAAACAGAATATGAAACAACACATTTTGTGTAAATTTTGTAAATTCATGGCACCACTGTGCCTAAAGTATCCCCCAATGAAAGTCAAGAAGGAGTGTGTTCCTTAGGTCGTAACTTCACCTAATCCTTAAAGTAGCCTGAGGTCTATGACAAGTATAGATATAGATGACCTGGGAGATCAGAAAGTTTGCTTTTGCTGCCTCTTGACCATCCATTTGCTCCACTTAACTCCATATCTCTTATTCTAATGTAAATGCTTTGATACTGTGACTAACCATAATCCGCTTAACGTAGGATCATAAACTATGGTGTGATCCCATGGGAAGTCTGTCATGGCACCACAGCAATCAAGAAATTCTACTTGAGTTCTGGGTTTGAAAATACTTTGTGCCATTGCTCCCTTGTAGGTATTAGTTCGTCTTACTGTCTTCTTGGATACCTGATATGTATACCTACCGTATATTCAATATGTATTCTTCTTAAGGAAATTTGAAATGTCACACAGCTTTTCTGGATTTTCCTCACGGTTTTTCATAGCTTGCATGCATTTTAAGTAAATTTTCTCTCTTTTTTCATAGCTTGCGTTCATTTTAATTTAATTGTCTCTCTTTTAAAGTGACACTTTATGTTGACTTTTTTAACCACTGAAAGAACTTTCTGCAATTCTTTGCAAGCCTCTTTGATTCTTGAATGCAATTCTGAAAGAAAGTAAGCACTTTTCACTTAAATATGTCAAAGTTTTACCCAGCTGTTAGCCAGTAAGTCATAAAAAAGATTCCTGTGAGGTAGGCAGTGCATGTTATCTTTTATACATGCAGACATAGCACTGTTGTACCACCTGAAATTCCATCAGACTCCAAGCTCTGCAGAAAGTGACAAATGTTAGACAGGTATATGATTTATAATGGATGAGCTACGCAAGCAAGCTCTGGGAGTTGGATTGGATTTGATGGCAAACAACAATATAACACAACCCCTGCTGTGGATACCCACACCATGAGAGGCAATGCAATCCAGCAGCATGAACAACGGACTGCAGGCATGATACAGAGCCCTAAAACCACCTCTGCAGTACACCTACTTTGAGAAGAATGCCTTTCCCAATCTAACAGTCCTTCTTCCAATTCCTTATCCATTTGTTTAGCAACACTATGTTAAACAGTCATACCTCACTAAGGCACTTCAATGCAATTTAAATCTCAGCATGATGATAGGTTTCAAAGAGGCTTTTTAAAGGAATTATATGGAAACTCAAGAAGTTATTTGAATAATTTTGTGCAGTCGCTGGCAATGAACCTGGAAACTTTTTCATGAAGTAACTTTCCTCCATCAACAAGGTTTTCCTTCAGGGAGTACCTTCCATCCCAGCAAGAATGACTTCATTTCCAGCACAAAAGTTTCTATAGTAGAGTTATCAATATTCCTGCATTCACCAACATTCAAGTATTGAGCAGTACTGAAGGCAAAGCTTTTCTACTCCTAGATAAGAAGGTTTTGTCTCATCCTGTCCAATTGTGGTCATAAAATATAAAATGATCCCTCGTTCCTCTTCATGAGCCATGTGGATTAGAAGTCATTCTTCTGTGGAATGTCATTTAATTCATTTCTCTATTGGAGTCTGTGGATGCAATAAGGGACTGTTATATTTGAGGTCTTGTTTCTGGTTATCAGTAGGTCATCCAGTCTGCTAAGCTATCACAGGTGAAGAAATGGCCTGCACAAAATAAAGAGCTGGTCTAGATTTCATTTTTCCTCATGGGAATGGGAAGGATCTTTCTGCCTCTGTGTACATACCTACAGACAAAACTGGTGAATAGTTTACCTTGACATCTGAGATGTTTCATGCTATGGTTAGTATTCGTCTATGCAGTTGCTTTCTTGTATTCAAACCGTCCTATGCCTTAGATTATATTTCCACTTACTACCCTCTTGGCTTTGGAGCATTAGGTACAAGTTCTCATCAAGAAATTGATGGGAGTGGACCCTTACTTCTCCAGGGTGATTTCTTTTGCATGAGATACTATGCATGTTTTTAATCTGATGGTCACTCTCTTTTATGTTGAAACACAAAACTTCTGATGGAACTTTCCTGATGGAAATATATTGGTGTTACAGGTCCTCCTTCTCTGCATTATTCAGGTTCCTTGTTGAAGTCACATACACATGACCATAATTTTTGTAAAGGCATATTTGTAGTTTGATTCCCACATCTATTGAAAGAAAATTTAGAGCAGCTATGAGTATAAGAATGGATAACCAACAGCACTTCCTATCAAGCCTCACACTTTTTCTTCACACAGCCTTTTCTGGTTTACCCATTCTGCCTCATCTTTCTCCACTTTCTTTTTTCTTTTGCTTATTCCAGTTTATGGCTCATTGATAAGTCGTACCAAGACCTCAGGTTCAACCCCAGGGCACAGACATCTAGAAAGCTGAAATAGGGATGTTGGCATGAAAAGAAAGTGGAGATGACTTGTCTTTATCTGCCAGTCCACAAATAACTTGGTGAACGGAGTTTCTGGCCATGAAATCTGAATGCCATTTTAGAAATAAAAAATTTGATTCATTCCCAGTTTACTTTGGCTTCTGTGGTTGGAAATCAGAATACAGGGTGGTGTTGGCAAAGCAGTATACAGAGTGAAAAATAGTGTAATGACCTTGCAAGCTGCTCCTCTTGGGATCTTGTAGCTAACTAACACAATCCCTGAGATGTTGATTAAAGTGGGTAAGGCCGGAGACACAGGTGACTTTTTCAGGGCATAACCCCAGAAAGCATCAGGCTCTTGTGATGCTCTAGCTGCTGCTTGAAGCTGTTCTTCCTTAGTGACATCCTTATGACACACTTTCTGCTTTTCTGAATTTAATGAATGCCCGAGTAAATTTGAAAGTCTCCCTGGGAAATAAGGCTTGCTCCTCTGTGCCAGCAGGTTAATGTGAGCCACTCATTTCCAAGCCTCATATTTGGAGCACATGCTAGCAAAACACAGCAGGTCTTTACTACCAGGAGTAAGTGAGCATTGCAAGTCACAAGAAGGAATGCATAGCTTTTAGATGTGAATTATAAGGAGCAGTTCTTATTTCAGAGATACACATATTTTATTGGGCATTTTTGCTACCTAGGCATTTCAACCAAAATTTCACAGCTCAATGTTTTATTTCCTGATACCTGTTGTATAATGACATGACGAAGCTCCTTTCAGAGCATCTTTTATTTTACAATTCTGGCTTTCTCCTCCTTTATATAACAGCACCAGTTCATATTATGAGTTTTTACTATACTGTGTACAGTGACAAGCTGTTGTAGGCACGTAATATTCCCATTGGTTTCGCTGGTAAGCTTGTCTGAGCAAAGACTGCTGGTCAGCTCTGACCCCCATCCTGTGGGGCAGACCTATAACCCTTTCAAAGTTTAGTTTCATTGCCCCTAGTGAAGTCAAGCTCTTACCACAGAATTATACTGACAGAACCACAGGCTATTTTTTATGGGAACAATTTCCTGCCACATCCTGAAGTTTGAGGCCACCTGTTCTCAGTGAGCAGTGTGAACCCCAGTGTAACAGAACAAGAATTTAATCCAAATGTCTTTAACACGATAGGTATTACTGAAACTTGCATAACTCCCTGACCTCTCTTCAATTCACAGCTACCTCATCCCTGAACTCCCAGCTTCAACAGCTTCAGCATCTTCAGCAGCTCCAGCACCAACAGCAGCAGCAGCAAAGCCAGCAGCAGCAGCAAAGTCAGCAGGCACAGACTCCACAGCCACCCCAGCAGACCCAGCAGCCACAGCCACAGCCATCAGCACCACCACAGCAGAACCAAACACAGTCCCAGAGCCAGAGCCAACCTCCTCCAGCCCCACAGTCCTCCAGCTCCCCTCAGAAACCCAGCCAGTCACCAGGGCATGGCCTTCCATCTCCTCTTACTTCACCAAATCCACTGCAGGTAGGATGTTACATAAAAATCTCTAATGGTCTAACAACAGCAAGTGCATTCTCTTTCACTGTACTGAGAAATCAAGTGAAGGTTATGCCTTTTGACCACAGAGGCTGAGAAATTCCACCTTGTATTACTTAATCCTTTCAGGCATTCAGGTTAGAACAGCTAAAAGGCCTGATAAGCCAAAAAAGCATACCTAATGATGGTTCTCTGTTGTTGCTTTCTGAGAAGTAAATGTTTTTTGCTCTTAGACTCCATATTGCAAAACCCATAGAAAACTCTCTAATTTTTTCCACAGATTCATCATGTGACATTCGCAAATGGCATTTTCCTGGTAGTTACCCTTTATGATAACTTAAGGGACAGCAATGTTAGCTGTTCATTACCTGTCCTGACTGTCCCTTAAAGAAATAGAGCTTTTGCTGGTGGACATGTGAAAGGGATGGGTGGGTTATCCCTCCTCTCAAAATCACAGTCCTAATTTTTATCCTGCTAAGAACCAAATACTTCTGCTAAAATTCTCAGTATAGACTCCAAAGCTAACGATGCCAGTTAGTCCCTTTTGTAGATGCTCACTCCAGTGATATGGATATTTTTTAATAGACCAACAGCCATGGCACCCATACTGATGGTTGGCTCTGCCCATCTTGAAACTCCTGGGTAGAAACAGAAGAGCTCTGATCCAGGGGTCCTATGTTCTTAGAGTTCGCTGTTCTTGCATTACATGGGTCATCCTATATTCATATTGTGCAAGAATAGTTTGACTGTACCTATAAGTATGATTCTGAACAGCAGGGTAGATTGTTAAGTAAATGGTGTCTCATTCACTAGGCAGTGGAATTGCACTTAGAAACCAGCAAAGCCTCTATTAATTTTATTCTCTAAATTTTGAGACACCACTTTAAATGTTTTATTCGCACTGATGGATTTGGCTCCATTTCCTGCAGAAATAAAACTGCATTAGCTTAATAATTAAACAATCCTTTTTTAGACAATTAAGGGAATTGGTTTACAAGAAACTGTGTTTGCCATGTGGCCAGTGAAACCTGCATTAATCTGAGCTTCCACTAAATAGCTCAGATTTTTTTTAATGGTTTAGATAATAGACATAAAAATCTGCAAGAAATGTGTCCTTGCTTGCTGAGCTTTTTCTTATAGTAGAGCATAATGTTTCTAAAGCTTCTTTTGTGTATTGTCTAAAGGGCTACTTATGCATCACTTAATGCCCAGTCTATCACACTAGTGAGTACTTTGGGACTCCTTTGTATGCAGATTATTGACATACAGAGACACAGATATTTTCAGAGGAGCTTCTGTTACATTTTATTGTCTTGGTACAGCTGTAATGTATGCACACTAACTGTATACACTATATGCCTGCTAAATATTGTGCATTAAGGTTTATGAACAAAGCAAATGCACAAATAAATTATACTTGGGGTAGGGAGGAAGTGTGATTATCTAGACAACATACCTCAAGAGGGTTGTACTAACACTGAATCTGAAGTCTTAGCTCTCATATAGCTTCTGGTCTCATTGTAAATCTCAACGGAATCTGAGTATTTCCACTTCTCATCTGTGATGTACAGGTCAGTAAAAGCACTTTCCACTGTTAGGTTCCCAGGGTCACCTCTCACTTACAGATGTACAAAGAATATAAGTAAAACCTTGCATGGTAGGTACCAATGACAATGTTTCCACATAGTTACCTTGGCATATCTCTCTCTTTAGTTCACAGCTACCCTTCTGAGGGAAGTCTGGATGTGGCAGACAGCAGAAATGAAAGGAGAGAACCAAGTGCTCTGAGGCAGTTTTAGTTCAAATGCTATCCCCTAAACTTTGTAGGAATTGGGATTAGATTTAATGAAAGACACCAGTGTGAGAGGTCTGGCATTCCCCCTGGGCTGTGCTTAGCCAGTACTGATAAGGCAGCTGCATGACTGGGACACTTTCAGAACAGCAGTAAAGGAATGAGAATTCATTTGCTGTCAGTTCTTTCTAAGCATTAAAGAGTTACTAATAAATTGTGGAATAAGTATTTTTAATGTTCTTTCCTCTTTGATCCTTGTCATGTAAATAGCTATGAAAACCCAAAGTTGGTTCACAAATATGCTGTGTACTGACATCCAGAAAAGAAGCTAGAATTCACAGAATCACAGAATCCACTAGGCTGGAAAAGAACTCTGAAATTATCGAGTTCAACCTTCGACCCAACACCACCCTGTCAATTAGACCATACCACTAAGTACCCTATCCAGTCTCTTCTTAAATATCTCCAGGGACAGTGACTCCACCACCTCCCTGGGCAGCCCATCCCAATGCCCAATTGCCATTTCTGTGAAGAATTTCTTCCTGATGTCTAAGCTGAATCTCCCCTGGCACAGCTTAAGACCGTGCCCTCTTGTCCTACTGCTGGTTGCCTGGCAGAAGAGACCGATGCCCACCTGGCTACAACCTCCTTTCAGGTGGTTGTAGAGAGTGATGAGGTCTCCCCTGAGCCTCCTCTTCTCCAGACTCAACGACCCCAGCTCCCTCAGCCTCTCCCCACAGGACTTGTGTTCGACGCCCTTCACCAGCCTTGTTGCATTTCTCTGGACCTGCTCCAGCACCTCAATATCCTTCCCGAATTGAGGGGCCCAGAACTGGACACAGCACTCGAGGTCTGGCCTCACCAGCACTGAGTACAGGGGAAGAATCACTTCCCTGGTTCTGCTGGCCACACTGTTCCTGATCCAGGCCAGGATGCCATTGGCCTTCTTGGCCACCTGGGCACACTGCTGGCTCATGTTCAGCTTCCTGTCAATCCAAACTCCCAGGTCCCTTTCTGCCTGGTTGCTCTCCAGCCACTTTGTCCCCAACCTGTAGCACTGTATGGGGTTGTTGTGGCCAAAGTGCAGGACAGTACTTCATTCAGCACAGAACCTCTGTCCTCATCTTAAGCAATGTGAATGGGGTCATTACTTTGGCCTTCTAGCCATTTCTAAAGCATTTCTGCAGCAAGTGTAATACTTCTCAAGCTTCCCTAAGAAATAATTAAGAACTTGAAGAATGCTCTGTCATATTGCCAAGAACGCTGAGACACTTTAATATGCAAACAAGCGACACTCAGAAATAGTTCCAGAGGAACTGCTGTTGCACTTTATATATGGTTGTTTAAGTACTTTGCTAAATCAGAGCAGTGGTAAGATCTCCTCCATGAAATTGTCTTTCCATTCTAAATCCTGCAGAGAAAGGCTGTTTTACCCCTGTAAATCTGTCTTGAGGATTGAATCTGAAATAATTTTCTTCTGCACAAACATTTAAAGAAAAAAAAAGGAAGGAACACACGTTTGGCAGCAGTTCCTCATAATAGCTGCTTAGAATGTGGGGGGGTTTTAATGTTTAATGCTCTAACTTAAAAATCAATCTAGAACAAAATTCAGAGATATTATGGCCTCTAAGGTAATGTTCTTTATGAAATAGAGTGAAATGGGTTTTGTTTGAAGAATATTAAGGGAATAAAGATCAACCAAGTTTGACAGCTAAAATTTCATTTCTGAATTCTTGACTTTTTCATAGAGGCTTTATCCTCTTACATTATTCAGAATCTGTCTGAAAGATATTAGTTTAAAAAAATGCAGCCTCAAAAAATTGTCATGGAAAGTTAGTAATTCAGGAGGATGATTGTGTTTGTTTAAAAAAACTCTGAAGGATAACAGCAATTACATCTCAAGGTGTACAGATGCTGTCATGTCTCTCAGAAGGCAAATTAAACGAAAGTGACTGGCTTAGGTGTACTTGGGTGAGGTACTTTGGTATCTGATCAGAAATTAATAATCCAGTGCAGCGTACACCAGCTAAAAGTTTCAGACTTATTCTTGTCAGATTATTCTATAATACTCAGCTCTTCCAAAAGCACTATATGCCTTTACCAACCTGTTGTCTATCTCTCCACCAATCTTACCATCCGAGGAGATGAGGCTGCCTAGGTAATTAAACTGCTGGACTGATTTGAGTTCTGATTGGCCAATGGTGATGTGGGGATGATGGGGGACTTCCTGCAAAGTACCAAGATCAGTGTTTACAGAGCCATAGTGTTGTCTACTCTCTTGTATGGTTCCGAGTCATGGGTCATGACCTGCGTCTCCTAGAACGCTTCCATCAACACTGCCTCCGTTCACTCTTAAACATCCACTGGTCAGATTATGTGACCAATACATCTGTTCTAGAACAAGCAGCAGTCACAAGTATAGAGACCATGTTGTTGAGAACACAGCTGCGATGGGCAGGGCACGTCTCAAGGATGAAGGACCACCGCCTCCCTAAGATCTTGCTCTATGGTGAACTTGCCACTGGCTGCCGCAAGAGAGGAGCCCCGAAGAAAAGATACAAGGACTCCCTGAAACAACATCTCAGCCTTGGCCATATTGATCACCATAACTGGTCTACTCTGGCCTCAAATCGGGAGGCCTGGAGACACACCATCTATAATGCTGCTGTCTCCTTTGAGAACACACGCAGGATCACTCTCAAGGAAAAAAGGCAACGCAGAAAGAACTGTGTTTTGCAGAATATACCACCTAAGGAGTCTTTCTGCTGTGCCTTTTGCAATCGGATATGTCTGTCACGTATTGGCCTCATAAGTCACCAACGTGCCTGTAACAAATGTGGATAGAGCCTTTCCAAATCTTCGTTCGCGAAGCCCAGCCATGACTCTGCTTTAATTTTATCACTATTCTTTACATGGTTCAATGGGCTGGATTGTAGTTACAAAACTCTTTTTTTTAGGGAGTCTTTTAGTAATTGTGTAGAAAGATGTAAAACCACACTTCAGGTTCCAGGACCTGAATTCTTTGTTGTCATCAGTGATTATGCTCCAGATTTACAGTGGTTACCACTGCAGAACAAGAGGCATCACTTATTTCCAGAAGACAACCAGAGAAGGATTTTCCAAAGCTGAGCTCTATTTCAGGAAGTGGTAGGTCAGGCAAATGATGGAAGACTTTCATCTCTTCATTTTAAAATGATGAAAAAAAAGATAATGATAATCTGATTTTGTCTTTCACTGTGTCAATTGATTGACACAAAGGAATCCAGAGGTGAAAGACAGGCTATATCATGACACAAGTTGAAGACTTTGAAACCTTTCCTTCTGGGAAAATAACTTCTCAAAATATGCTTCTCCCGTGAATATTCAGTGTTATTACACGGAAAAATATATGAGTTTTTGAATGGTCAGCGTGTTGTAACTTCAAAGGATAGTTAGCACCTCTTATAGAGTTGCCATTCAGTTAAATCTTTGGACTCATAGAAACTTGATTATACGGTGTATAAAACCAGATATGTCTAAGTACTAAGTAGCCAATTACTCTGCTTGACTACCAGAATAAGGCACTTTGTATCAGCACCATATGTTTAACTGGCTCCAAAAAAAGGTTAGCTTCTGGTGTTGACATTCACTGTATGTTTTAGAGATATGGATAAGATGAATGTAGGCACAGCCAGACCTGGAAAGGGAGAGCTACACTATAGGAATAGAAGAATTCTCAATGATTTCTACTGTTCTGTTTGTGTGTGAATAGGAACAGACAAACAGGAAATGCCCCAGAGATTTTCTTACTGTAAAATTATTCTGACTGTTTTCAGAACTCTTTCCTGAACAGTCCCTTTTGTCATAGAAGTCTACCTACAATAACTGCAGCTGATGGAAGATGATGAGTGAGAAAAAAAATAACAATAAAAAGAGGGAAGAAGGGAAGTGAGGAGATGACAACAGCACAAAAATCTTCCAAGTAATAGCAAACTCTAAGATAGCAGAACCAGAACCTCCTTTAGATTAAATTTTCATACTAATCTTAAATAATGTATTTGGAAACTCAACACTTTTATAACAACAGAGAAAAGAAAAGCAGAAAGGCTGAAATACTCAGCTGCAAATGAGGGAGAATATGTACACAGATGTCTGAGACTCCAATAGTCACAAAAAACAAACTGCCCCTTCCCTTTCCCTCCAGCCTCATTCACTGGTTAGTTTCTAACTAAGGAAAAATCAGCTTTGAAGAAATGTTCATGTTTACTGATACTCTGACATTTTTATACATATTTAAGATACAGAGGTAACAACCAACTCTTTGTTGGTTTGATGAAGGCAGTTGGGATAAGTTTGCAAGGACTATACTCATGGTCTGTCTTTGTGATGTGTTTCAGAGACCTGTTATATTTTTCTCATACTTATTGAATCCTGAAATCAAGAAAACTTGACCAAGATTATGACACCAGTAATCCCACTGAGGTTTTTTGTTTTGCTGAAATTATCTAGCCTTCTTCAGCATATGATACTGTGCAATGTGTCACTGACTGAATCTATTCCCAAGTTAGTTTGTAATCAATTTGACAAAGAAGTACTTTATAAATTGTGAGCAAATGCAGTGCTTTGAATCCATTGTCTAAAATTTCCTAATTTTTTGTATCAATAGGGAGTGAGATAATCTTCATTGCAAGGCAACAGGTGATATAGACAAGTACAAAAGACATTTATTCAAGAAGTTTCATGCCCATCATCTGCTTAGAGTGAGCCAATTGAAGTATTGATCTTAGGTGGATCTCCAGAAGGTACTTGCAAGACCTATGTCTCAGCTCTAAACTAAAAGCATGGAAACTCCCCTGCAGTCAGCTAAATAGAGTTCAGCTGTGTGATCTGTTCAGAATATTTTGCTTATTTCATCCTCTGTTCATTTCAAACAGGTCCAGAAAGTTTTGAACACCTTGTTCTACTGACAGTTTTGTATTTCTGTGTATTCTTACAGTGTTGTAAATATTTCTGTGGGTTGATAAAGGTGATTTCATGAGAAGAACAAGCAAGTACTTGTGTAAAAATTTCTCTATCTAGAAAGTCGTGGTACTCATTTACTACACACACAAATGCTTTTTACCCATTGCAAAAGCTGCTGTGATTTAACACTTTTCTTTTGTTTTTGCGCTCTTCTTTTTGTCACTGCAGTAATTCTGTGAACCACACACGTTTAAACGTTGCTTGAGAAATTGTTGGGTTTGAGTTTTAGTGCCTCCAGGGCCTCCTTTCTTCTTCTCCTCTTACCTCTTCTGGCACTTTCATGGTCATACTCATCCTTCTGGGTCTTCCACCAGCTAGGCTGCTGTACTATGGCAATATGGCAATTTGTCCTAGCTGAACACTCAGTTGCCTCTGCACTGTGCTGTACCCTGGCCCTGGTGAACAGGTACATGGTAGCTGATGTTGTGCTACAGCTAGCCAGTTTGGGGGCTGCTAGTCTTCATGTCTTCCTGGAGATGCATGGATGTCATTTCCCCAGAAAGGCTAGTTTCAATTGTGTGTAAATGACTGCATCCATCCACCAGACTGAGCAGTGCTCTCTCAGTTGGAGCACTGGCTGGATGGTCCATCCAAATATACTCTGCAGGTGTTGCTATTTTCAGAAGCACAGAGCATACTGGTGTCTGACTCACATTTAAAGCAAAGGAAATTAATCTCCGAACAAAACAACTGGCATTATTAGCACCCAATGGGCAGACACTGAGGCTAATAAAGGAAACCATTTACTTGAGAATTTTTTGAAGGTGAGGAAAGTGGAACTGTTTGCCCAGCAAGCTCTGGCTTCTGAAATGGGAGCATTTAATAAACTCCCTAAAGTAACTGAAGTATTTAATAAGTGGAAAAATAAATAAATAACATCGTCCCATAACAAATTTGGGAAAGGATCCATATCCCATAAGGTCTTCTATTTCCAAAGTCTCTCTAGGCAGAGTAGGACCCTTGGGGATCTTAAAGACAGAAAAATAAGACACAGCCTCTCAGATACTCTTGTAAATCAAGTGGATCTGTTCTGTTGGCATTCATTTCTCTTAGTTTCTTTTTTCACTCATATTTCCAAAATTTTTAAAGAAAGTAGAGAATATTCCAAAAGATTACTTTGTTTCCCCCTATTTTTCATATCCATCATCTCTTTGTAATAAAGAAAAAAAATTTCCAATTCATCACAGGTTTCTAGTTCTACAAGAAAAAAATTCATCTACTTGGAAGAAAGTGGGCCAAGTGAACACTTAGAACCTGGTGGGCTTGGGGCTTGTTCAATACAAGGAGTAATATTCTGGAAGTCTTATAGCCCTGATGCTTTGTCATTAAGGCTCCTTGTACAACAAAGCACCTACAGGAAGTTGCTCAGCTCCTAGATACTGATAGAAAAAAAAAAAAAGAAAAAAAGGACACTCTAGACTACTTTTTAAAGTTTAAAATTAAACCTTTTTTTTGGCAGTATTGCTGAGATCTATCCAAGTCTCCACTTGTGGATTCTGTTGGTGGTTTTAGCAAATGTAGATGTTTAAAAAAAGTAATACTTTCTCTTTTTTATTGGTAGCCAGAATATTTTGAGAGAGTAACTAAGCACAGGCCTGGAGATTATGAAATTTGCTTAAGTGTTAATGGGTTGATTGCTGAGTTACAGTCTGCCGTCTTTACTGGAAATTGATTGACTAGTGCTGCAGGTCTTCACACTTGACGCTCGGATTTGACTCGGAAATTCTGCCAAGTCTTTTACTCTGAAATTTATCTTAATTAGATCTGAAAGACCTGCCACAGCAGAATAGTCACACCGATTAAAATGAAAAACAGGAGAAATTACTGATCAAATTAATCATAATGTCGGGTTACAGCTGTAGGTCTGATGTAATTTGCCACTCCAGTGAGTTACATCGGCCCAGGCAGAGGAAAGAGAACTGGTTTTACGCTGATCCGTAACACCAGGCAGCTTCAGGCAGCCCATCAGGATGCTTGTTCCATTCATTCTCTTGGCTTATGCTGACCTTAGAGCTGCAACTAGAAACAATTTAGGCAAAAGAAAAAATATCCTTTTGTCGAAGGGGTTACACTGGAAACATGAGCTTTTCAAATCCTTCTTATTTCATTTTTTGCCTTTCTCCACCAACCTTCTACGTTTGTTTGAAGTAATCAACAATTAATTATGTGGAAACTGGAAAATTAAAAAGTCAGAGGTTACCACCTCAGGCACAGTCAGAAAAAGTGTGCCTTTCTAAGAGCGACTAGTGGGTTAGGATATGAGGAAATTAGAATCATTTAAGCAAATGAGCATATAGCAGCATCTGTCCTTCCTAGCAAATCAACAATCAGACTTGACGATCCTAACATTTATTTTTAAATTGTGTACTTATAATATATTATATTCTACTATTATAATCTTTTTTTTTTAAATATACAAATCACTGACTGAATCCATGTTAGAAGGTGATGCCTTATGGGTCTTAAGGGGTCCCACCATAACATTTTCATCTGAAAGAGAAGCCTTCTACGAGTCTCCTAGTATTTGTTCCATCAGCAAACTTTGAAAAATTTTTAGGACAACTTGTCTTCTAACACCACTGTATTTTTTGCTGCGGATCCACAAAGTCAAGAAATGAAGTTTGCCACCAGCTGAGCAAGGAAATGAAGTAAAGGAAAGAAAGCAAGAAAGTATAGATGAGCATTATGACTCTCAGAAAAAAAAGGTCTTACCTCCGGAATACACCCAGTTTTTATTTCAATACTGTAATACCTTAGATTACTCTGGAATTTTCTGTGTGATTTTTCTTTTCCAACAATGATGTAGTTCTATAAAGTTGGTTTCTCCCCTGCCCAAAATTTCATTTTAATTTTCTATTTTAGACCTCAGAAATTGAAAGAACTGATGATAGCTTTTACTTAAAATTAGCACCGGGGAGGCAGTCAGATTTGGGAGGATCCTAGTCCCTTAGCAAAAATACTGATGCTGAACCCTGAAGTATGGGCTCAGTCACATTACAGAATGGTCCTCTCTACTATAGATGACCAGTGAACTGGTATCAGAAGGTGGTTCTGAATGAATGTGATAACAAGTGATAAATGCTAATGGTCTCATGTTTTTCACCACAGTAACCTTATAACCCTGTTTTCAACCTGCTGAGTAGCCAAACCCAGATGGAATGCTGTCTCTGTCTTATTGCTTTCATCTCAGTTTGGGTACCTATCTTTGTGGGCTGGAAGCTTAAACAGGACAGAAGATAACTAGGGCAGATGATGAAGATTAGGACTGTACTAGGATCAAGATCTAGGAAGGGGTAAGTAAGGAGAAGTCAGTCTCATTCTCAGGATTCATCTGAGGATACGATTTCCATCAGTGTAGAATTCCTTAGGGACAGGGCCTGATCTTAGGTAGGAGAAGGAAAATGTTGGGAGAAGGAGAGGGGAGAAAAAAAAAGTTATCTTTGTTACTCACAGTGCCTTTTCTACTGGGAGAGAGAGATAAAAAAACCCCACTATTAGCATTGTGAAAGGCTGATATTTTACCACTGATCACCACTCTGGAATAAGATGCTGTGTGCATTTCCATCCTGCTTCTGTCTGCAACTTTTCACTTTATAATAAGACCTAA
The DNA here is from genome assembly GCF_001604755.1 of Lepidothrix coronata. Lineage (NCBI taxonomy): Eukaryota > Metazoa > Chordata > Aves > Passeriformes > Pipridae > Lepidothrix > Lepidothrix coronata. Next base: position 5,449,385 of record NW_016690183.1, read on the forward strand.
CTCCACTACTAGGGAAGTTGGCAGAAGGTTTCTCATAGCTCTCAAACGAGACAGGAGCAAGCTCAATATGCCACTATGAAGGCTTCCCCCTCTTCTCCCTCCCCAACTTTATAGAATTGCAGCTTCCTTGTTTTCTTTATTTTATCTGTCTTCTGACTCTGAAGCATGTTCTCCATACAATCAAAATGTGCCTGACAGAATTTTCAGTTCATGTAAAACAAATATAAAAATAAACAGAACTTGAGAAAACCAAGCCATTCTAAAAATCCTTGATGTTTTCCCCATAGACATTCAAAGAGTATGTCTAGGGGGAAATCACTGGTACTTCAAATGTACAAGCAGGTATAGAGATAACATATGTCAGTCCTGTAGACCCAAACTTGGCAGTCCAAGCTCTCATAAGTGAAAACTGCAGCAAAAGGAGGGGAGGGAATTCTTTTACTGCCAAATAAAATCTGCATATTTAGCTCTAATCTCATCATCAAGTCATGCCTTTGCTTACTGAATTCACTTTGACAAATCATTTGCATCAGGAAGCAAAATGCTCTAGTAAATGCGTTGTTGGAGTCAGGAGCATCACACTGCAGTCCCAGGTTTGTCACTGTCTGGGATGTCACTTCGTCTTTCTGTTCCTTTGTTGATTCTCCCACCATTGTTTGATTGCTTTATACTGAAAACTTTTACTGTTTTTTGGTATAATGCAATGAGGCCTTGATCTTGCATTGGGCTTCTAGATACTGCTGTAACACTAATACTACAAAAGCAAGGAATATTCAAAGGAGGAATTGCATAGCCCAGTCACTCTCATGCTGAATTCAGAGTAGTACTGCTGTTGACTTCAGAGGACACAGAATAGGTATATATTTTGTTTTCAAGTATATTCAATATTTTGAAGTTTCTGTCAGATGCTCACTGTGCTGTCAAATGCACTAATGAAAGGTTTTCCTAAAGCTAATTTTCCTACTCATAATACAATAACCAAATTTGCTTTAACACTTGAAAAAATCCATCCATACTAAAGAGAATCAGTTGCCTAATCCTAAAATTAAAGGTTATTGCATGCAAGAGAAAATAATTACATGCTCAAAGTATGGAAAAAAGAAAACTTTTTTTAATATGTAGGTATTTGTATAATTAAAGACTAATCAAGCATGAAGCCTGCTGACTAAACCAGAAAATGAGATTGTTGGCAAGCAATATTGTAATGTAAATGCCATTTTTGTTTAAGTACTAAGGAGCTAGAGGAATGATATCCTGAACAGATTAAAAGCAAACAGCATTGAAAATAAATATTTATCAGATTTCAAATGCAACACACAGAGATTTTTATATTTTACATGCAAAATATATTGGCATTGAAATATTCAGTCACTTTTCAAAGATTTGTTCACATCTTCACTTAAAAATGTTGAAAATAAGCACTCACTAGTGATAGAAACAGCTTTCGAACTCAGTCTTAACCTGTAGTAATAGCAGTAATATGTAGGCAATGGAAAGCAGGTGAGAGGTACCAACATACTTAACCACAAATGTGTAAGAACAACTCCTGGGGCTGGAGAGTCAGAATTTGAATGGTCTGTATGTGTGTTATGCTTTCTTTTTCTTTTTTCCAAAATTCTCTAATTAATTTTTCAAAAATAGAGGGAAGCTTCTCAAGCTTAAATCCAAGTCATGAAACAAATGTTTAGTAAAGTATTTTTGGAGGGCTTATATATACACAAAAAATAACCTGATGTAACCACCATTTCATTGTAGAGGACTGATTTAGTTAGTGATCTGTATCATCTTGGGGCAGTGCTTTAAGTTTGTGGTAAAATATTGCACTGGTTAAATATGGTCATCATGCACATTTATGTTATGTTATTGGAGCCTAAATCTTGTTCAGAAGTGAATATTAAGATATTTGGCTACATCAAGGGTTGAGGAGGATGAGAAAATGCTAGAAATGAAGTACTAAATGTGTTCCCATACCTATTCATTTTCTTTTCATTACACTGTTCCCAAAGTTGGCACTACTCAGCATGCTGAGGTCCAACAAAAGCCATCTCTTAATCAAGCCTGATCATACAATAGTTGAAGCTACTTTAAAACATCCTTTGACATCTGTGAAAAGAGTCGTAAACCCAATGGTTATGATAGTGAGACAATGAATACCTTTGCTTTAGTACATGCACTGTGGGCCATTGCATCCTTTGTGTTGATGTGTACCTCCTATTGTTTCCTCATGCATTTACTTTTCAGAATAATTTTAATCTCACTTGATTATGACGGAGAGATACAATAGTATGTCACTGACAGAGTTATTGGGGGAAAGTGACAATAGGGATTTTTGAATGTAAGGCTGCCTACAACATTATCAAATTTTTCCTATCCTAGTGTAATTATATTCTATTTGCCTTTGGACTAAAGAAGTGTAGACAAGTTAAAATTAAATAATACCCTGCAAAAGTCTCTTGAATAAGCATTGATCTAATTTTCAGAAGGGTTGAATCACTACCATTGACGTGAACTGTACAAATTATTACTTAGCCCTCAAAGGAGTAAAGATACGGATTTCAGTCTCTGGATTTCTTAGAAAAGTCTTGCTCATGTCTGTAGGTTTTACCACAGGAAACTTACCACTGCCAATTTGCAAATGCCAAAATTCAGGGCAAGCTCAAACCAAGCCAGCCTGGTTCATACAATAGCCTGCATTTATCTGAATTACTAAATTCTTAAATGTATAGTATAGTGTGTATATAAATGAGCATATGTCATCATTCAGAAACTTTATAATAAGTACTTTAAATGTCCTCTCAGCAATTCATATTTACATTAGTTTAATGATACTAAGGATTATGTTGGTAAAAACACACTAGGAAAAATAGTAGGAAAAGTACAAAACTTTGTGAATAGACCATCATCAGTGGTCCAGAAAGAAGAAAGTAGAAGAGGCGGTAAAGCACATTTAGATCTAAGCTATGCAACTGATGGTCTGTGAGTCAGGTCTGTCCCACAGGAAGTTTCTGTCCAGACCCCAAGTGAGAAAATAAAAAAATAAAGGGTTTTGAAGGTAATGGCACATGTTCTTTGTCCTGGGGTGTGCTATTGCCTGTGAGTCAGGAGCACAGCCCAAACACCTAAAACAGGTGGGTGGGTGAAAAATCTGCCATTTGATATTTGTTGGTTTCTTTGTTTGTTTTTCACACATTACTGGCTGAATCATAGTAATCAGTTTTAGGCTGCCTGTTAGCAAAGGACCCTAATTCTTTTCTTCTTCAGAGATAGCTGTGTCTGATAAATCCTTTTTCATTTGTTTGTTTTCTAACTGTAGTGTTGTATAAAATGTAAGTTATGAGAAGGGTTTACTTTTTATTTCTAGAAGGGACATTACCACAGTTTTCTGAGGAAAACATGGTAACATGTAAATTATTTAAAGGTTGAAACAGACACTTTCACAAGTCATTAATCTACACATTTCTGTGTTCTGTCTTAGAACACAGAAAGGATATCCCTGGGATATTTATCTGAGAGCTCTGCAGGTCCAAGGGGGAATGGAGTCAGTAGAAAAAGAAGCATATAGAAAATGGAGTCAGAAGAAAAAGAAGCATATAGAAAGAGCAATTATTCTCTAAATAAAAATGAAGATAGTGGTTAGAAGTGTCAGCATATATATCTGAAAAGCCTTTGGTGTGGCTACTACTTATGAAAAAAGTCATTACTCTCATTTGTACTAGGTTCCATGTAGTTACTTCATAGTAACCCTGACTTCCATACCATTCATCTACATGGAAAACCTACAAAGAAACCTCAAACCACCTAGTGAAATGTAGAAATATCTCCCAGCTCTCTGGCTTTTATAATATTTGACAAGCATCAACCTAAACAGGGCTTACTAGCATACATCACCTCCATTCAATATGATCAATAAGAATATGCAAGCCTGATCTTCAGTGTGTGGTTTTGGTTAATCTGATTATGTAAACTAACAATATCCTTTACTCCAAACCATAAAAAGATCACAAGTTCAGGTCATAGAGTTCACAAGAGATCACAAGTTCAGACTCGGAAGTCTGAAGTGCATCCAGATGCTGCTCTGTTTTACAGGATTGTCCAAAAAAAGTTACCTTATTTCAGACAGGACTTGCCCCTCATCTGAGCAACAGGTATCGAAATTTGTGGATTTTTTTTCTAGACCTACTCTATTTGATTTTGTAATTTCTTCACAGGAGAAAGTCTTATTACAAGGATTAGGCACAAATCAGACCCAAGGATATTTCATCATCTCAACAAACATTTGACTTGAAACCAGAAAAAGGACACGAGAAGAACAGGGCAACTGACAAAACTGTGCATGGATGAAATAAACCCATTAAGTCTAATTTTATCCATCTTACTTTTACCATATTCAAATGCTCCCCATACCATTTGAGAAATTGGATTCAAAATAAAGAGTTTAAGACTGGAAAATTTCAATACTGCCAAAAGACTTTCTTTGGGAACTTATGGAGGGAAACAGTAAACACAGTCAGAATGCCCACCACTTTTCAAAAAGTTTCAATTCCGATAGAAAGAATAATAGTGCAATAAATTTTTCCATGACATTTTTGAAAGCCTTTCTGAAAAATCAATTGTAAAAAATATTGTAAAATAATCCAGGTATAGAATATAAACTTCACATTGAGGTGCTGTTTTTAAATTTCTGATGGGGTGATTCAGCATATCAAGAAATAGGGATAGTGATCCACAGAGCAAAAAGAAAAGATCAGTACACTTCCCGCTTCTGACAGCTGACAAATCAGGGTTTGCCCTATGAAATAAAGTCAGTCATACCAGTTAGATGGTCCAGCACTGAGCAGAGAAAATTTACTTGCAGGAGCTGAGGTTTGTAATCATCAGGGCATTAACCACTGCCATTTTCCAACAACTTGCTCCTTTGCAAAATGCCTGGCATTCTTCTTTTATCAGCTGGAAAAGTCAAGACTTCTTGTTCATTATTTTTTGTTGAGAACCATAGATTCACTAAAAATCTAATCTATTCATGGCATCTGGTGAAATCATAATAGTATAAAATAGTATCTTACTATAAAATAGTATCTTAGCCTCAGGTTCAAGCTTTTCACTGCACCTGATTCAGACATGAGGCTTCAGCCAGGGTTTCCACATGTTTGTGAGTGCCCTGATTTGGCAGAATAATACATGCTCGAAGGCTTTTACTTTTCTGTCTTGAAATATAAGTAGTTCACTGTTCATCAGACCAGAAAGAGAACTTATCCTCCTACTTGTCCCAGTGTGCATGGTAACTTTTACAAAGAAAGCAATTCTAAACAACAGCAGAGAAATGTTATGAGCCTATAACTCACTATGTATGTCTTTTCTGTTTGAGAATTGTCTGCCAGAAATTTTAATAAACAATTTCTATAAGTGTTAGGCAAGCCTACGAGGAGCTCTGTAAATATTCCAGATGTAAACTAAGACTGGTTTGTCTTTGTTCTCTCTCAGGAGAAGAGGGGGTGAATGTATAAGTTACATGATATTCTATCAGTTGTTTGGAAGAGAGAGCTGCCAATTTAGCATAACGTGAGCACTACTTCTCTTCTGATGGCTGCCTGGTATTTAGATTGTATCTGGCTGATTTTCATTTTATAATCATGAAAACTGAAAGGATGTTTCCTAAGCTACTTTAAGGGGGAAAGATGATTGATACAAAAAAACAAAGTATAAGATACATAAGGAGCACATATAGGATGAAGGTTAATCAGAATTTTTTTTAAATAATTGGTATCTTCCTAGGATAAAGGATAATCTTTAATGTAGTTAATGACTGACTTCCTATCACTCAACACTAATTCTAGTATAAGGAAGTATTGAAATTCTTCTAGGAAGTACAGCTGAATTAAATCCCTAAATATCTAAACATTAGCTCCAATAGGATTGAAGCTCTATGAGCAAAATTTGACTTTTAATGGTATCAGGTCAATACAGACTTTCAAATAAAAGGAATTACAGGTTCTGAAAATAAATTTTTAGCCTTAGTGCTTTTATAAAGATCTGTGACCCCCGGCCCTTTAAAAGTTGAACTTAGGCTGTAAAAATATCACTTCTTATTGATCACATGGTTATTAAAGTCAGTCAAATGCTCAATTTATATGTCAAACACTTGTAATATTTCCTGTAAATATTAGAACAAAAAAAGAACATGATAATATCTTGTTCAATTGCATTAGATTTATTCAGCTTTTCATCACTGAGAAATAATAAAAGTGGCACCAAATAATGCATTAAATATGCCAAGCATTTATCAAGACTAAATTAATTTACAGCTGCATCATGTATATGGTGTTCATATGCATTAGTTCGAGTATATGAAGACAGGAACATACCCATCCGTGTAATAGGATGTTCTCTTTCTCTCCTTTCAGTACACCTTCCTACTCCCTGCCATATGCTTGCAACCCCAGGAAGGTATGGCTTATTTGTTGAACCTCAAGGAGAATGAGGAAACCTGATAAGTCAACAGATATTAATTAAATGTTAAAGGCAGGTTTTAAAGTACCCTCAATATATATTGCTCCTAATGACATTCAAGTGCGCTTACAAGGGAGGTCAGGGGGGAGATCTTTAGATCTCCCAGGCTCCCCCAAGATGCCTTTCCATAACCAAATGCTTTCATATAAGTAATCGAAAGAAACCTTTAGTCAACCACTGGGGAGTCTTTACAGCCTAGCTTCGATAGGAGTCTGAGTGGAGGCCTGTGAGCAGGAGGTGTTTGTAAGCATTTCTAATGGCATTTTGATGTACATGTACAAAATTGATGTCGGAAGGATCATTGTAAACTCCCAAACAGTGGAATATTGAGGACATTTTCAGGTGGCAGTCAGATTCTGGCTGGGTGAGCCCAGTATATTTTCTCATGTCACAGTTGATTAGGTTCACAGGGAAGTGGAAAGAGTAAAAAATTCTCTTATTACTGCAGCAATGCCATATCAGCCTCTTTTCCCTTTGAATGCAACATTAGTTTTTGTCCAGAACTCTAACTGCTTTCTGCAGTTTGGGGAATTGTAAAGCAGAAACAATTTTCCCAGCTAGGCTGACCTTCACAGTAATGAGAAATGACTGGAATTTCTCTCTATTTCTCTAACATTCGGTGAGAGAGGATAGGAGGTATGTGTTTGTTTTACCTGATATTATGTTGTGGGCGTCTATTTGGCACTTTGAGCCTAATTTTTTTCCGTTCAGGAGATTACATGGACTGCTACACCATCTGACCCAGTAGCCAGCCCTCAAGCGTATAGAGAAGCAACAGTAATACACTTTAAACCTTCTGTTATCACCGCAATGATGGCATTTTTTTTTTAGTCATTAAATGATTTTTTTTTTCATGGGTTGGCTATTTTCATTTACTCTTCAGTACTTGTTCAGGTGATGAGCAATGATCTTGAGAAAATTTCAGATTCATTACTGGCCAAGTAGGTGGGGAATTCTCAATATGGACATATATCTGTAGAGTGTTTTCCTTGTGAGTCTGCTACTATAATACTACAATGCTGATCATCTCTTGGGGATGGGATAAGAAAATTCTGCAGTTACGTGCGAAGCAAGTGCTGTCTGAAGAGTCTTTAACAGCAGCACATCTGGCTAGAAATGCTAGTGTGTCCTTGTTCTTTCCAAGCGTTTCAGAATAAACCTCTTTCCCTGTAGAATCTGAGACCTCTAGCCTGAGACCTAGCCACCTCATGGTGGTTGATCCAGTCTGGGTCTGCCCTGCAAATGAAGAACCAGCATTGCAGAGGTATCAATATAACCAGGCTAGGTTTCATGAAGGAAGACTCAGTGCCAGGAAGAGTGAAGGCATTAAAATGACAGGGCATTAAAAGCAATGAGTCACCCAAGCAAACATGCAGGATCCCAGGCACAGCCTATTCTGAAGTCCATACTGCTGCGTCATCATGAACTAGATAGGCTTGGACACGACTTCACCTGCTCTCAATTACAGTATAGACCTATCTGCCACTTGGTATCTGTGCTAATAAAATATCCAGAATTCCTAGAAATGGGCAGAGGTGAAAGCATTTCAAATAGAAGACAAATTCAATCAAATCTCTGGCTGCAAAACACTCACATATGAAAGTTGAGTGGTAGTTTCAGGGAATTCATAGGTTTCAAGTGTTTTACTTGAATTTTGACTTTATTGTAGCCAGAACAGGATATGGAAATGTCAAAGTATCATGGAGGAGGCAGGTTTTCACCTCCTTTTACTGTGGAGGAGTAAACAGTTTCATGGTATTTCTAGGAGAGGAAGATTGCATAATACCCTGTAAACTTTCAACAGTTTAACTGTGCTCCTCTACTCTTACTGTATCTGAATGGCCTGAAGTGGTCAAAATATTCTATTAAGTTGGAGTTATATTTTCCTTGTTAATATTTGCACCTTATAGTCCAGTTCCGTTTAATACCTTTATTGATCTGGATGAGGGGATTGAGTGTACCATTAGCAAATTTGCAGATGACACCAAGCTGGGGGGGAGTGTTGATCTGCTGGAAGGTAGAAGGGACCTGGACAAGCTGGAGAGATGGTCTGATTCCAATGGGATGAAGTTCAACAAGGCCAAGTGCCGGGTCCTGCACTTTGGCCACAACAACCCCATACAGTGCTACAGGTTGGGGACAAAGTGGCTGGAGAGCAGCCAGGCAGAGAGGGACCTGGGAGTTTGGATTGACAGGAAGCTGAACATGATCCAGTAGTGTGCCCAGGTGGCCAAGAATGCCAATGGCATCCTGGCCTGGATCAGGAACAGTGTGGCCAGCAGGACCAGGGAAATGGTTCTTCCCCTGTACTCAGCGCTGGTGAGGCCACACCTGGAGTGCTGTGTCCAGTTCTGGGCCCCTCAGTTCAGGAAGGATATTGAGGTGCTGGAGCAGGTCCAGAGAAATGCAACAAGGCTGGTGAAGGGACTCAAGCACAAGTCCTATGGAGAGAGGCTGAGGGAGCTGGGGTTGTTTAGCCTGGAGAAGAGGAGGCTCAGGGGAGACCTCATCACTCTCTACAACCACCTGAAAGAAAGTTGTAGCCAGGTGGGCATCGGTCTCTTCTGCCAGGCAACCAGCAGTAGGACAAGAGGGCACGGTCTTAAGCTGTGCCAGGGGAGGCTTAGGTTGAATATTAGGAGGAAATTTTTTACGGAGAGAGTAATCAGACATTGGAATGGGCTACCCAGGGAAGTAGTGGATTCTCCTTCCCTGAAGGTTTTTAAGATGAGACTGGATGTGGCACTTAGTGCTATGGTCTGGTAACCACAGAGGTGTTGGATCAAGGGTTGGACTTGATGATCTCAGAGGTCTTTTCCAACCTAGTTGATTCTATGATTCTATGTTAACACACTCCTTTAATTTCATATTAATAGCCCATAATATGGGGAGCAAAATCAAGGAATATTAAATTCCATGATCATGCACTTAGTGTGTGATATCTAATTAGTTACAATTAGTGGGCCCACCAAAGTCTCCACTTGAATTTTTTAAGCCTTCAATGTTAGTGGCATGCTATGATACTAACAAGAGAATTTTTTTCTGTTCTACTCCATCACTCAGAAATACCTGAATGTCTGGAGCCCGTCAATTATGAACGAGGTCAATAGGGGGGAAAATACTTGAAATTGCAGGGAACATTTTCTTTGTGTTGTTACAGAGCATTACAGCAAGCTTAATTTGGATGCCTTTTTTCTAATTTTATATTAAACTATTTGGTACTCATGCTTGCCTTTCTCTTCTGATCTTTTAAGGCAGGTGTATCTTGAAGCACTCAACAGACTATTTCTTAGCCAATGGTACTTTCTCTCTGCATTCCCTTTACTCTCTACTTGATTATCATGAGTAAGAAAGATTGGATTCGTGTTGCCCCTAAAATTAACAGAAATAAACTAAATCAAAATCTGTGTGCATCAAGAGAGATCTGTTGTCTCTTACCTTCTAGGAAAGGAGAACATGGAGGAGAAAGGAGCAAAAAGTCAAGACTGCCTTCACACTTGGATTTAATTTTTTTTTCAGGAAACTCTCAGTCTTCATAAAAGACTGGAAAAATATATTATATCCTAGGAAAGTTATAATGTTTGAGAATGTGGTTAGGGACTATTATGATAGAGAAAAGCAGAATGACAAACAATGATTGATAAAACAGAGCTCAAATTATGCCTTTGCTTAAATTAGTTACAGGAAATAGATTAATAACCTCAAACACTTTTTTCTTTTTGTAATAATTAGCAGTGCCCTGCTTTGTTCGCTATTTGCAGTGTCCTGATGTTTGATTCATACTTCCATCTATACCTAACTTTCATGAAGATCTCATAAAAAGACATCACATTAGTTCAAATATATTCAGTATATATCAATATTTATTGTAAAACAATTGCAAACACATGATCTTCCTTTTTCAATTGACATTAGTCATAATTTTGTCAATTAAACACTAAGTCTAATTTTCGCATCATGTTAGTGTAAATCAGATCCCACTCATCAGTATGAAAGCAGCATAAACAAGATTGATCTTAGTGACTGTGAATTTTGGAAAGTTTGTCTTCATAGCACAACTAAAACTTTATGACTGTGACTTGTTTTCCTCCTTGAGTTTGTCTTACACACTCTGCATGTGAGAAATGGTAGAGCTGTTGGCACAATACCACAACTAAGTAGAGCTCTTGGCACAATACCACATTCAGAGCCTTCCCTGCCAGGCAACATTAAGAAGCCTTTCAAAAAGTAAGACTGGATCTGATCCTGGAAACACAAAAGCATTACTCTGGTTTCAGGACTGGTAAGTCGGTGTCTGGTACTGGTAGCCCTTAGTAAGAGAGGCAGTCCCTCAAGCATTTCTTATTTGACTAGAGCAGGAAAATATACACCGTATTAAATTTGGCACACGAGACAAGGTACACTCCAACTTTAAAAATAGCCTTGGTGTCTCCACATCAAGTTCTTCGGGACTTGGATTATACAGCTGGCAGTTTTGTGTTTGTTTTTCTCACCTAGGTAGCAATGACAAAATACTGGGTTAAAAACATACCAAAGTAGGAATGAAAGGTGTTTAACCTCCTGATCTCTCTCCCTGGTTTATTATGAAGGAACATTGTTAATTCTGTATGTAACAGGCGAAATGTGTGAAAACTGATCAGCAAGTGTCAAAGCAGTGGGCTGAGATTTAATTACACTTTTTAAGAAAGGGACAAAAGCATCTAAGATGTGTGGAGAGTTGCCTGCAGCTGCTAGGGTACATTAAGTATCGATGTCACAGTCAGCTTGGGGCCATCTTCTTCAAATTGGAAAAGCTTGTGGATGGAAAAGCTGCTGTAATGACAAGTGTGTATGGGGGGTCCCAAATACACAAATGGCACAAAGGGGCTGTGGCTGTTCTGTCTGCAACTGGCAAGTGGTGGAAGTTAATCTCACCAGGCTGCCAAACTGAGGATGGAGAGTATCGTATCCTGCATCCTATCAGACCCCACTGACTGAGTCATCACACTCCCTGTGGCTATTAGGAATTCATTCAAATTAGAAACATTGGCTGCAGGAGCAGTTAGTGAAAATGAAAACAGTATTTAAATATAGGAGAAATAAAAGCATTATATAAATATTGAAAACCGTGTTCATTCCTGGCTCTAGCCTACAGGAAGCAGTTGAGTGCTGCTGAAAACTGTGGAGAGACAGGACACTACTGTTCTCTGCTCTACATCTCTACAAGAAACCTCAGCATAACCTTTAGTCTGTGATCTCATAAATGCAAATGATGTTCATACCAATTATTTTAAGGTTTTTCTCATCCTCCTACTGCCAACCAGAATTAATGGCACAGCAGCAGAACAAGCAAGTGCTGCATAGACATGCCCAAGAATGTGTGCCATAAATATATAGTGCCAGCTTGCACCTCACCTTGCCATAATTTCCAAGAAGAATGCTCTTGCAGAGCTAAAACCTACCCCTCACCTTTTCATTAAGATAGTCCCCTTCTCAGTCCGTTTTCTCTAACCTGATTTCCTCTACCTTCACCCAAACTGGTTGGAGGTCCAGTCCTCCACCCTCTGGCCTCTCATGCTGGGCCTAGATGCTATACCACTAATCTCTTTGTTTGTTCTTCATGGAATTCCTTCCACAGGGTCTAAGACCATAAAACAACTGGACCTGGGCAGCAAGAGGAAAGAAAGTCTGTCCAGGAAACAGCAGGCTACCATTCAGCTGAAATAGGGGATTATAGGATCCTTAGGTTCAGTGAAAGAAGCAAAGTATAAACGAGGTAGCATTACCCACCTCTGTTCATCAACCGCCAGGTTTGCCCTCAGTCTCCCACTCTACTTGTTGTAGCATTTAGAGATTTCTGAAGCTCTAATGAGCTGACAGCATTTACTCCACTTCCAGTTGGCTAGGAAGCATTATCATTTGCTGCCTTTTCCATTCTGTCCCTAAAGTAGTATTTTTAATATACAGGTAGTTCCTTTTTACCAATGTAGACAACACTGAAAGCAAAAATACACTAAATAAATCTATTAAGCAAAGCATGAATTATTGTCCCAACTTGGCTGAGTATGCTTTGAAGTAATACTGATATAAAAACTAAGGACAAGACAGTTCTAAAAACTTTCTTTTTCGAAGATATTTCCTTATCCAGACTTCTCTTATGCCTTAGTCACTCTGTATTTTAGCACAGTAATTTTGCCTACCCTCCATGACACACCCAATTGGAGTGTCAGAACCAAATCATAGTGATCAGCAGTCAGACTGGCTATTCACTGTTGCCATCCTAGAGCAGTTCACAGCTCCCACTGCTCCTGCAAAACAAAGATGAAACTCATAAAAAAGATATGGAGTAGGAGTGGGTGTTAGGAAAGGATCTGGAAGGACAGGCTAAGATCACAGGCCACTGGGTTGCATGAAGTATGAGCAAAGTCTGTAACATTTCCTGTTCCCAAAGACATTGTCAGACACACAAGACAATGGAATTACGATTATCTCCACTTTGCAGATGGAGAAATGAGGTAGCAAGAGATTAACTAGCCCATCCAAGGTCACTCAAGGAGCCTGACAGGCACAGAACTAAGACCTAGATTTTCTGAGTTCCTAAGGAAGGATCAGTCTCTGAGGAATAGTGTTCTAAGCTATGTTTCTTAATAGACGAATCTCGTATTAAAACGTTGCAGAAGTAAAAATGCAATTTCTTTACCTTTCAGTTTGATCAATGGATTTTTCACAACACTATAATAAGGGAAATTCCTCTTATAATATAGAGTATTTGAATCTTTTTTTTGGGGGGGGTGTAAGAAAGTAAAGATGGGGGAGAAAACTCCAAGTTTTCTCTGACTAATTCCAGGCGGATGTTGTTTCTCTTCTTTTTTTGGCCAATAACTTATAGATATCAAATAGATGTATTTTAAAAGTCCTAGGATTTGGCACGATGATGAGCCAACTAGCAAGAGACCACCCTTTATAGATAATATAATAGTAGAACAAATTGAGTTTCCAGATCTTAATCCTCTAAGAAAAGCTGAAACCAGAAGGGAAAACTTCCACAGTGTTGCTCAGTTGGTTCACCCTATTTGTTTGCTGGTCAGTACATGAAGCCCATTTTAGAAGTGGTGTGATTTCTATCTAAAATAATCTGTTTACAATGTTCTACAGGCTATTACAGTTTGAATGCTAGTTTCTAAAATTCTTGAAAGGAGTCTACATTAAAGCAGCATTCAAAAGATTGTAGGATTGTTTTGTATTCTCTCTGAAATGGAATGTGATTTGATCTGCGTCAAGCTGATTTATATGAAGTAATTTTTCTGTTTTGCTTTTGAGCATTTTATGAACTCATAGAGAGATTATTGACCCTTCTTAAAAAATTTGTGATGAGAAGAAATAATCATCTTATGGTTAGTAATAATGACCATAATGCGTATAAATTCTTTCTAGGAGATGAAGTATTTCTTCTTTTTTTTATAGGCATAAGTAAAACTTAAAAGCGAGGTGGAGGTAGGTCATGTGTGCATGTCCAGACTTTTTGTGAGTTTCCTTCTAGAGTACAACAGCTATAGAAAACAGGTTGTTGTGTTTTAACCCCAGACAGCAGCTAAGCCCCACACAGCCACTCACTCACACTGCACAGTGGAATGGGGGAAATAAAGAAAGAATAAAGATGAGAAAGCTTGTGTGTTAAAATGAAGACACTTTCATAAGTAAAGCAAAAGGGCAAGCAAAGCAAAATAAAGAATTCATTCACTATTTCCCATGGACAGGTAGGTGCTCAGCCATCCCCAGGAAAGCAGGGCTCCATCACACGTAACAGTGACTTGGGAAGACAAATGCCATCACTCTGAATATCCCTCCTTCCTCCTTCTTCCTGCACCATATGACGCTGCACGGTCTGGTTCATACGGGATATCCCATTGGTCAGTTGAGATCAGCTGTCCCAGCTGTGTTCCCTCCCAGTTTTTTGTGCAACCCCAGCCCACCACTCTCTGCTGAGGCAGTGTGAGAAGCAGGAAAGGCCTTGAGGCTGTGCAAAGCACTGCTCAGCAATAACTGCAACATCTCTTGTGTTATCAACACTTTTTTCAGCACAAATTCAAAGCACAGCCTCATACTATCTAAAGAAAATTAGCTCCATCTCAAACAAAATCAGCAGATTCACAGCCAGGCAGGTATACTCAGCAAAGAACAATCACTAAGGAATAATCTAAGGATTAATTTTTTATTATTTTGTCAGAGATTCATGTACTGTTTTGTTAAAAAAACAGAGGTAAAATTGCTAACACTTTCCTTATAACATGGATTACTTTTGGGATTGCACCGTTATTATCCACAAGAAATGAGCATGTGGTTGTAGGGAAGCATAATTTAAGCAGAACAGCATATTTTCTGTACCTTGGCCTAAGGTTCTTGGGCTTACCCTGTGTCATACAAAACTGTGTGGCAGTACTGAAGCTGGGGCAGATGTCTGTCTTCCTTACTGGAAGTACTCAGGATAACTAGAGTGAATTAAAAGCAAGGAGAAGGGGATTACCATGTTGGCATAGGCAATAGTTTTTGTGGTCTGGACAAGAATTTCTGCATTGCTGCTTTCATTTTAAGAAGTCAGTATACATGCTCAGGGACTGGTCACAGGTTTCCCGAAGGTAAGAGAAAGGTCCTAAATCTATCATTCTGCTTTAGATGCAGAGATAGTTATGATGTCATTTAACTTAATGATCATCTGATTTAAACATGTTGTTTGGGAGCAAGACTGTATAGTCCTGTACAGTTAGCACTCAGAGGTAGGCACTTGATGCAGGTTTCTTAGCTCTCTGCTCAAATCTAAATCGCTAAGTAATGCATAGACATAACCAAAGACAGCCAGTGAGATTTGGTGTGCAGTGTGGCCAAAGCATAGGAAAACAGCAAAACTCCATTTGCAATTGGTCCTGGTACAGGCTGCCTTTGGTATGTGCCTTTGGTACATGCCACCCAATCAAGCCGCTGAAATGTATCCTCAGTTTCCCCCGCAGTCAGTGGAGAAAAGAGACCCCACTGGAATACAGCTCAGAAAAGGGTCTTCTCTTGTAAGCTCTGAATTACCCCCAAGAGCATCTATTTCCCTTTACCAACTATAGAGACAATGAGGACTTTGTAACTTTGGTGCCTGAAACTAGGTGGTGGTGGTGTTCCCCAAACAGACAGGAAGAAGACAATGGTTGCAGTGTGGTCTAACTGTATTACCACACAGGTTATTTTTATAGCTTTTTGTCAGAGTATGAGCTTGAGAGAAGCATTATTGCAAGCCTTATTCTTCTGTACTAATATAAGTTATATCAGAATAGTTGTGACACTGTTTTGTAAAACTAAAAAGAACACTAGTCAAAAAGACTGCGTGTTTTGAAGATCATCCATGTAGATTAAAGTCTCATCTCTCATGCAGTGACTTATATATGCCTATCATCATATCTCCTAGATCTTCTACACAGCAGGACTGCTCTATAAGCATCTATGAGATGCAGAAAAGATGACAGAAATACATAAGTGTTTTGATTTACCTATAGTCTTCTCTCTTCTGTTCCTAATCTAGAATTTAGCAGTTTTATGATGTGTTGTATGTCGTGTGTCTGATTTAAAATAATTATTTCAATAATCATTCTTGTGATTCCACTTTTTATGTTTCAGCACTCTTGTGTTGATACGTTAGAATTAGTTATTTCATTTGCCTCGATAGGGCTTTACTTCTGTAAGTAAAATTCAAGACCTTTAATTTTCTTTATTCTTGGTGATATTAATCTCTATATATCTTTTTTTACTTTTGTTCTGCTTGGGTAATGAGAACATTTCAAAATGTATATGTTACATATTTCTTGTTTTTTCTTCGATATAGCCTATCACCTATATTAGATGGTATTCCATAGTAGGTTATTATTTTTTCATTAAAGTTTATGGAGCAATCCTGCATTTTGTGCATTTTCTCTTGCATATTTCTTTCTTATACTCTTTTTTTCTCAGTTTTCTTTTTATGTCTGTTGTCTTCTGTAATTTGATTTCAAGGACATTTTTGGTACAGGTTTGGCAAATGTGTTCCACATACAATATTGTCATGTGTTCCTTTCTTTTTATTGCTGCATTTTTGCTCTGTAGTACTGTAATTAGATTATTTACCCATCTAATTTTATTCTTAAGGTCCTGAATTTATAGTGTTAATGTTTGACTTTTACATTCCTTACATTGATGTAAGTGAAGACCAGGCCTCCAGTTTTATTAGGTTTTTCCAAAATTTTACCTCCTTTTTGAGGTAAACGGTAGCCCAAGAATAATTTAATTGTGCATATTTTTCCCACTGCCTTTATTACTACACATCCAATGCAGGGCATTTATAAAGAATAGACAGTAAGCACTAGACATTAATCTCAGCTGCGTGAGAAGATTCTAAACTTGAGTTGCCCTTACAACATCATCTGTTGAGTTCCCCTGAGTAAGGCACCACCTCCACTTCTGGTTCTGACTAAGTAATCTATTTTGAAGATTCAAAGGCATTCTGTACTCAGATTACTCTTTGGGATAGCATTCAGTGGCATAGGATTTCTATTGACTCTCCAGCTTCTTTTCCTGGGCAAAGAACAAGTAGTTGCAAGGAAGCAAAAGTAGTAAGAATACCCTGAAGAGGGGTAGGATTGCAGATTGTAGTACCTGCTCAGTAGTCACACAAAAAACCTTACCAAAGCCATCTCCCAAAAAAGAAACAAATTGGGCCAATTAGAGCCATCCTTCCTGGGACAAAGGCCATGCCCAAGACACTTACAGTGACAGTTGCCTCCGAGGCAGCTCCAGCTGAAGGCGAGACCATCCCTGTCCCATCATGGCAAACAAGAGGCAGAAGAGCTCCATAGTACTGCCCACCATAACATCGACCCTTGTACAGATGAGTCGAGGAGGCCTTATATCTGTGGCTACTCACTTCTGTCCACCAACCTAGAGACCAGTTAGTGCTAATCATAAATAAGGGTCCTGTAGTACTTTGTAGTAGAGCTCTTGTGGTTCGACATACAGTTTTCTTCCCAGATTTTATTATCTTTAACAGCTACATGATGAAGGTAATTTATATAAGTGAGTCATCTTTTCTGCTTAATAACATAAAAAGTTAGGTTTAGAGCTGAAGTAACTATTATTTGAGTTACTACAATTCATTTTAAAATAGGACCAATAAAAACAAGATATCACAATGTGACACTTACTACAAGAGTGTGCATAAACAGAAAATCAGAAGGAATGCTAGGATGCATTAGGGATTTCCCCACGACTGCAATGGCAAAATGCGTAATTGATTTATCTTACAAAAAGTGTGTAGAACATTAATGGTAAAATTAGTGTTTTCTAAATAAAATGTATGTTGTCAGATTGCAACTTCAGAGCCAAGACAAGGCTTCCATTTATGCAGGGTGCTGTGATACTATGAACCAAAAAAGTTGAACCAATTAATTTATAAAAAGTAGCAAATCCAGATGTGTGCTATGTTCTCCTGGATTTACTGTTTCCTTGGGTGAAGTCAGTATTCAGTTATTTATGAAGTCAGTTTGCAGTTATTTTTACTATTTACATGCTTCTTAGCAAAAGACCTACATTTTGTGAGCAGCTTTGCTAGTGATTTAGATGGTCATTCATTTCTGTACCTCAGACGAATTTTTTGGCCTCCATTAATATTACCTGGATATATATTATGGCAGTGGGTAAAATGACCAACATACATAAATACTAGGTAAATACATAAATCACTAGATACTGTGTTGTAAACAAAAAGATATAATCTGTATGCAGACTTGCCCTGAAATAAGAAAATTTGGTTTAGCTCTGACCTTGCCTTAGTTAGGTGCATGTGCATATGTAATCCAGTCTTAATGGACTTTCATGTGTATTATCTAATGAGAAAACAAACAAACAAACAAGGTGAAAGAAAGGCAGTTTTATTATTTATTTTATTTTTCACTCAGGAAATTGAAGAAATGAAAATATGTGGAAGAATTGGATTCCGTGTGAGGTTTTTAGATATCTATCCAGCAACCCTAATCATAAGACTTCCTTCTTCCTCAAACATAATTATTTCCATTTCCATCACATATACTTTGGAAAGTTTTTCTTGTTTCCACATGAAACACTAATTTTCTAACCCTGAACTTTCCTTTTAAGCAAAATCAATGAAAAGCTATTGTTGCTTTTACAGATGGCAGAGAGAATTATTACCATCATTGGCAGCAATAAAAGATATATTTTCACCCTTGGTAGATTGAATTACTGAGAAAAAACCTTATAATTACTGTATAAAACACCCTGTTTTAACACTGGTTTTAATATCCATCAAGTTTCTGATTTATTTTTCACAAGCCAGCATCAATGCACTAAATTCTGCCTTGACCTAAACTGGTGCAATTACGCTGACCTCTGTGAGATTCCACCTATTGCACTGATGACTCTTAAGATGCACGTTATTTTTGGATGAATATTAGGAACAAAGAGAGAGATCTCATTTCACGGACATTGCTTTAAATAAGTAGTGTAATTTTATTGAAATCAAAGGAAATATTTTGGAGTTCTAGCAGTATATCAGGTAAATCTACATAAATTTAGGTCTATGTAAGACCAGTGAGGAAAAGAAGCCTTCTGTTATCCTTTAGTGTGGAATTCACCAGTGGAAATGCCAGAAAAACCTTGAGGAACTTAACAAATGGACCCTTGTCCCTCACACCCTGAAGATCTTGGTTCAGATATCTTACAACCTGCAATGCTCAGCAGGTTTATAGTCTTGAGAAGTAAGGAAGGAATTTCTCCTTCAACACACTCAGATTGCTTTCTTGCAGCTACAGCCAAAACACTGGTTCCTCAACCCATGCAAAGGTAACAATTTCTGGTTTAGTTTAGACTGTTGATCTTGTTTGTCTCTTCTAGCTGGCTGATGATCACCAGGTCTTCTGCAGGTCAGGGTCCTTATCTGTCTCTTTGAGGTGAATCTAGGAGGATTGTTACCTGCCTGCTGGTTGCCATTGTTGAAAGATGACACAATTCAACACAGAATAACTGCACGCTCATTATGTGTTCAGTTAATCCATACTTAGAACTAGGCCATTCCTTTTCTCCTCATCTTTCTTCTCCTGGCATGGTTCTAACGTGTGAGTGCCCTCTATGAAATTTCTTTTTCAAGGGGATATATTCAGCTTTACGTTTGGAAAGCAAACAGCACATACCTCATATTTCAGAAGTAGTATTTTATTGCATGTAAAAGTCTTAAGAATGTGGTAGACATAGTGAAAGAGTCCTGCCTTAACTGCACTTGGGCTGGGTTCATCACAGTTTCTGACATGTTGGAGGTACCTTAGAACAGCAACATTGTTTGACTAGGTTGCCTGCAAAAATATTTCTGACCCTTGGCCCTTTTAGTGACACAATTGCCAGTAGCACTGATCAGTACCAGTGACTGCAAAGAGGTCTGCATACTTCGCCCTTTCCTTGTATATTTAGGACAAATAGTTAGGTGAATAGATATGTTCCTCCCAACAAAAATGGATGCGATTAAGAAAAGTCATGTAAGAATAATTTTTTGAAGTCAAGTATTTCCACTCAATTTATAAAAGGGTGATACATTTTACATTTCCTTTCAAGAAACCATTTTAGTCTGAACTAAATGTTTTGGGTGACCTAAAATTTATTTTTTTTTCCACTCCAGGTGTCCCTGAACCATGTTTTGTTATTGTTTGGGGTTTTTTCATTTTTTCTTAAGGGGGTAAGGTGTTTCAGGGAAATTTTTCAGTCTGCAAACAGAAAAATCCATTAGTTTCACAGCTGTAGGTGTAAATGTTTTTCTTCTGACTTCAACGAGTAGCTTCTCTACTTTACAGAGGCATAAATGTAAAAAAAAAGATATCCAAACATAGTAAAAAAACACTGGCCTTTGGTAAGACTAATTGATTTTAATAAAATATCAGAGCAATTAGCTAATTTTAGTATTTCAAATGACAGAATCATTCCTCCTTCTTCCTCCTTATTGCAGATTTGAAGCCTATAAGAAATTGAAGGGATTGATTCTGAACAGTAGTTTCTCTGTTTTAACAAATTGCAACTCTGCTGACCTCATTAAAATTAGATCAGATTTATATTCTGGTGGAGAGAAATCAGAATCAGACAAAGAACTTGGAACTTGTTGTTTTTAGCACCAAAAAAAATATTCCCTTGTTTTGTAAAGCGCAAAAATTGCTCCAGGGTCCATAAATATTTTGTGAATCTGGTCAACAGATAAAAGTAGAAAATACTTAGAACATGAAGAAATTCATCTGTCTGTCTATTGACAGTGCCTTATGGAAGAACAAGAGTTTAGGCACAATAAAGCAATAATGAATTTAATGAAAAAGCTACAGACATTCAGGTTGTAAGCTGAGCTGCTGTTGAAAGATAGTACATATTTTTGCTCGTATAGCAGAATTCCTTGACTAAATGTCTATGAGTAGATTTCCATTGATAATAAATATGGAGGAAATTATTTATTGTAAATGGTAATTAGACTTTCCTCAGGCTATGCATTCAGTCAGTAGCAGATACAGAGTAATAACCTAGGCATTATTTCTGACATTCTGCCTCCATATGAAAAAAAAAAGAGGAGGATGACAGGAGCTAGACTTTGTCATGTCTTTTGTTTAAAATACAGTAATATCACCATAAGAAGAAATTAATATTTGTATATCATCTTCTGTAATGACGTGTAATGATCAGTATAAGATCACACTGCATCTTTATCTCTGAAATAGAAAAATCACAGTCACAGGAACACATTACACAAACTCTCAAATTTATCCATATGCATTAGGATTGCACGCAAGGTAACTAAGCAGTCTTTGCAGGATTTCAGCATCAGATTTTAGCAAATTTGGAATTGATCCTTGCAGCAAAAAAAAGAAAGAAATTATACAGTTTATTCTTGCAGTCATCACTCACATTCAGCTGAGAGTTCTTCTGTTACCTGAAGCAATATGGAGCTATGCTTTTGTTATAAGAGGATCTCAGTTTCATATACCCTCTTGCCATCAATTTATAGTGCCTAGCACAGTGACAATTGCAAAGACCTCAGAAACAATACATCCTAGCCTATATGTTTTTAATTATATTTTCAAGTTTCATTTGCTGTTGGCAACTTGACATTATTTTGATTTTGCTGAACTGAAATATATGGGTTTCAAATACAGCTTTGAAATTGATTAGGAATTAATATGGCAGCATTACAGACAGTAGATTTACTGCCTTTGCAGCTCTGTGTGAACTCCCATATGGAAACCTATCGTGATCGGATTCAGAGTGACATGAGCCAAGTGGTTGAGACGGGAGATAAGGGATCAGAGGAAAGGAGTCAAATAGGTGAAAGCAGAAGAAGGGTCTCTCACAGAAAAAAAAATTATACCCACCCCAAAAAAGAAAAACTCAGGGAGGAGTCACAGGAAAGGTGGGACATGGATTATGAAACAGGAAAAAAACAAATCAAACAAACGAAAAAAAATATTAAAAAAAGCTTTCAAGGAAATCAGTAAATTTAAAATGTTCTGTATACATCTTGGAAGAACATTAACAAAATTAAATCAGTTGATGCTGAGTGCAGCCCTGCCCCACACTGCAGGTATCTGGTAGTGCTGCTTCTGGGGCAGGACTCAGCTCATTTTGGGAGCAGGTTTCTTGCTGACACCAAATGAGATGGAAGTGTCTGGGAGAAGACAGAGTTCTCTGTGGAAATGTTATATATGTACCTTCATGTTAGCCCTTCTGCCTTTCCCCTTCTGTAAGAGCTGCATTGAGGCCACAATTTTCGGCACGTTAAATACACAATTGTTACAAGTTTATATGTAACTTTGTCTACAGAGCAGGACTGTTGGTGAAAAAGGACAACAGTGGGTGTATGTATGTATAAACAGTGGTTTTAAAGTGCTGTAGTCAGTCTTGTGTTAGCTAGTGTTTTACTGCATGTTTACAATCAAAGTAAGCCATCCAAAGATGAATGTGACAGAGGGTTGCTACCATCTGAGAGGCAATATGCTCACATAGTGCTGATGCAGAGACTCATAGGCATTCACTGCTTTCTCTTTAGAAAAAGAGTAGCAGCAGTAACCTTGCCGCTGAGACACAGAGAGAAAACAAGTTGAACAAAGTCACGTTCACATTCCACCACTGCATGCTCAGAGCTGTACTGAGTGCCCCAAGAAAAATGTTAAAAGTATCCTGCTTGGGGACCCCCAACATTCTTTTTTGCATACTTTCTTCCCTTTCATAGACTTTGACTCAGCTTACTTGTTTCTGTGGATATCACTCGCTTCTTATATCTCTTTTATTGGAAACGTGGCTTTGACTTCAAGGTTTTCAAACTAAATGTTTCCTTCAACCTTATTCACACTTCTCAAATCTCACTTTATATACTGAGATTTCATCAAAACTCAAATGTCTAATTAAAAATCAGTTTCTCAACTGGTTTGATATCTCATGTGTTCTCCACAAAACCTGGAAAATCGAGTGAGAACTTCTCAAACACATGGTATCAATTAGGGTGTTTATGTCATTTTGACTCTGGGGTGAACTGATGTAACCACAGAGAATTAAATGCTTCCAGCTTCCTTGATACCTGTATTCAGAGCCAGAATTGGACTTTGGACTGACCTGTAGCTTTGACAGCAATCTTTCCACTGTATTCAGGAGCCATCCGCATTATTCTTCAACTTTGTATCAGATCAGGTCCAATTTGGAGCTAAGACCAGTGAAAAGAAAAATATTCTATCTAGTTCCAGTTTTAGATCTGATCTTATTCACTAATCTCTTGTTCATTCACCTCAATGAGACTTCAATGTAAGCACTTAGCTTACATGAAAACAAAACTATTCGGTGATGCTATTACATTACAAATCAAATAAGTATTCAGATGTATTTCCAGTTTCAAAAATGAGGATCTTTGCAGAACAGCTGACCTAGAATTTTTCAAGAAGCCTTATATATGTTCTCAGTTAGCAACGTGTCCCTAAGTATTAAGTAGGATTTATTCTTCAAAGGGCAAAAGAGAAGCTCTGCACCTAAAAGTTCGATTTTTAATAGGAATATTTGAATAAATGGTTCCAGGCATGTATACTAAGATTGCATATTGTACTGTAAAACAAGACTTCCAGAAATATTTTCTCAAATACTCAACATGAAGCATCATATTAACATGGTGTGACCTCACATTGCATTTTTAACATTTGTATATGCAAATAGTCATATTTACATGTGCACATGATATTCACAAATTCAAATTAAAGGCAAATAAACGTTTTAGATTAAGGAGATTAATTTGATGTGTCTCATAGTTGACACAATTTCTACAGAGGCTAGATCACTGAGACCCAAGTGCTGGGCTTTTATCCGGGAAGACAGATGGCAATTTCCTTTTGATAAGAGTTCATTCTTTTAGCAGCAAGGGAGCCCTGAAGTAACCATTTTTCTTGTGGGAAAAGTATCTTTCAGAAGTCAGATAAATCATTCTAAAATAGACAAACACAGGAACCAAGGAACTAATCAACATGAAATGAGCTGAGTTGCAGCCCCTCTCAGAAAGTTTGAAGATGCTCTTTGCTTTCATTCTTGCCACACAGGGGAACAACTTAAAAAAATTAGAGAATTCAGATACTTTTTTCCGTACTTTTTCCTTTTTTATGAATACCAATACAATTTATGATTATTAGAGATACAAAATTTCATGAAGTCACATATTTGTTTACAGTATATTTGTGTCATGTATGAAAATAGATATTTTAAAGTCTACATAAATATAAAAGTAACTAATCAGACAAAAATAAGATGCCTCTGTTGAACTAAAATCTGGTTCAGTGTGTGTCAGCTTAAGTGGATCTGGAACATTTCGAAATTGTAAGTTACAAATGTGGACAGCCGGGAACTACAGGACAAGAGTTTGTCGGCAGTCTGTATGTACTGACCTGCTGCTAAAGGAGTCAGTCAGCTACATTTTCTGGTTATTTATACTTAATTGTATTAGATATATTTAAAAATATTCACACTTCTTTTCGGTAAACATGTGAGACTCAGCCTCAGATATGCTGACACCTTCAATTTAGTTTATCTTGTAGGATTAGACCCAAGAAGGATCCCTTTCTTCTAGTTTCCTTTCCTCTCTTTTCTATCTGTCACTAATAGAGCAGAAATGGAATGGCTAGGGTGGTTTCCACTTGCTCTTTGCCTGTGCTTTAATATGATCTTCATTTTTCATGTCTCCAGTAGTTTGGTCCAAGGGACCTGGGAATGATATCTGCTCTTTATTTGCTTTGCAATGGTGCTATTATTTTTATTTTGTAAATTGTTATTGTAGTTTTTCAGACTGGTTCTAATCTGACCAGCAGCACCTTGTTTACAAAGATATTGTGAGAAATTTTGTGCAACCTCCTCTATCCATGTCATATCAAGGCTTACATGAGCACTGTGTATTTCCAATCACCTCAGGTCATGTCACTTTGCATTGAATCAAGTCATGTCGCATCAGTGATACCACTATTAGTACTTATTTCTGATAGAAAATTCAGCATGGATTTAGACAGCAAATAGCTCAACCACAATAAATGTATATAATGAGCAGACTAAGTATCTGTCAGAACCAGATATTTTAAGTGTCTCTATCAAGTTGGTGCTTTTGAATATTCCAATACCCTTGTCTCTACATGGTATTCTGCACATAAATTTCTGATGTATGTGCATATACTAAAATGTCTGTCTAAGCAACCTATTTAAAACTCTGTCTATCTACAACCATTTTCAAATATAGACCTGTGCAGTTTTGAAATAACCAGACAGTGTTAAATGGTTCTGGATATATAATTACATTGTATATTTTGTAGGTTGATCATATCACAGCAGTGTAAAAAACCAAGTGTTGACAGATTTAATTTTTTTTATAATTTAGGATTTGCCTGCCGGGCATGTTTTCAAAGAGTTATGCATGATTAGGCCCAATGACAGCCATTTTATTAGACATTTTACCCTGATGTTCATTTATAAAAGTTAAATGTTGTAATTATCCTATTACATATACAAAAAAGGAGGGAGGAGAAGGTCAACAGAAAAAAAAACAACAAAAAATCTAACTGATAAGTAACATATACAGGGTTTCCAAAATGTTTGCTCATAGCATCTCTTTGGATGAAATAAACTTCTTTTGTTTTATGTTACCTGTGTATTCACTCTTGGCTTTCTTGGGATCTGCATGTTCACAGGGTTTTTGAAAATTTGACTTATTTTTATTTAAGACCCTAAAAATAAATTAAATTGACAGAGCTCAGGCTCCCAGAATTGAAAAATTTGGCTGCAAAATTCTATATAAATGCTAAGTAGTGATCTTCTTACTGATTATTACAAATATTTATTTGGTACTTATTGCTGTGATATCTAGGTGCTTTCATGGGATTAAGTTGAAGTAGTCTTTCTAGTGCCTTTTTTAAAATTCCTTCAGGGACTGTGAGACTTAATGTAGGTTCAGGGAGGTATCAGCTAGTACAAGGTATGCAGGCAAATTGAAAACAATTAAGAATATAAGCATTAATACTGTGTAAAGAATTTCCCAGAATAGTTATTCTGGACTTCCAGTGAAACTGCACCTTCTGCCTCAATTCATTCATGTTTAGAAACCAAGCATATGCGTATCTAAGTGGGAATGCTTCGCTTCTCTGTCATCAAGGTATTGAAAACCCTTGAGTATTGTTGTTGCTAGACACAGTTTACACTACTATAATGCATTGGTGTGGTGGGTTAGCTTTGGCCCACAGCGAAATGCCTACCCAGCCACTGCCTCAGTGGGACGGCAGAGAAAATAGGATGAGAAAGCTCATGGGTCAAGACTGACGGCTTACCAATCAGTGTTGCGGGCAAAATAGACTCAACTTGGGGATAATTAGCTTTAATTTATTGACAATTAAAATAGATTCAGTTAGTGAGAAACTAAGACAAATATTAAAACAATTTTTCTCCACACTCTCCCAGACTTAACTTCACTGCTTTGCTCCTACACCCCAGTGGTGCAGGGGACATGGGGAGTTGTGGTCAGTTAACAATAGTTCCCCCCTCCTTCTCCTTTCTCTTCATGTTTTTCCCCTGCTTCTGCATGGGATCTCCACAGATCACAATTCTCATCGGGAAATATCCATTTGTCCTTTGAGGGCTGCAATGGGGGTATCTTCTGTGCAGTGGAGCACCTCCTCCTCATTCTCCTTTCTTTGATCTTGGTGTTTCCTTTGTCATGTTCACTCTGGGCTTTTTATTCTCCTACTCTGCAGCTCTCCCAGTACCAAAACCTTTCTGTCTACACCCACTTCAGATGATAATGCTGATCACAGTAAAAAAGAAGGTATCAGAATATCCTCAGGAGCCTGTGCTCAGTTTGAAACAGTCTTTCTTCCTTAAGGCCAGGTGACTACTACACAGAATCTGTCTCAAGAGCCAATGAGTTAAAAATGGGAACAAACTCAACTATATTTTAATGTGTAATTCTCTCATAATTTAAACTCTGAGAAAATTCATAGATTCTTGGTTAAAAATTCCTACAAAAGCAAATGCCATGCTGATAAAAAAATTCCATTTCTGTAATCAATTTTCACTTATTAGGGATAGAAAAGAAAAATGTCATGTGCTTCTACTGCGAGCCATTGCTGAATTCTTCTCAAGTTTTAGAGATATTTCTGTTTTCCCTTGAAAAGCATTGGTTTAAGCAAACAATCTTAGTAGCTTATCAAGTAGTGTGATGCTTTCTACAGAAAGGATAGTCAGAAAACATGAGACTGAGGATCTCTTGGTCCCTAACCAAATATACTACTTTTCTACACTAACCTAATCTCTAGAAGATATCCAGAAATGTGATTTTTTAAACATTCTCCCTGAAAAACACCAGTACTATTTTGTAAAATGAAGTTATGCTTGCTGTTACTTCACAGTATGTCCTTTCATTCTCCATTGCTGCATTCAGATGATGTGTCTTCACTGCTCTACAAGTCCTTTAGAAAACGCACAAGATCCTGGCACTGTCTCAAGTGACTTTACCTTTCAGGTTATAGGCCCATTTTTTCATATGATGCTCTGGCATCCTGAAATGGCTTGGCTTTTCATCAGTAAAACTGTTTGGTTTTTTCTGTATATTTGTAGAATGAGCATTATCGTAATGAGTAAAGCTGGCTCTTTGATCAAGCATTCATGTACTGTTGAATACAAGATCAGATTTGATAACCTACACAGTAATTTTACTTTTTTCTCTAAAAGGCATATCCTACTGAATTTTGTCTCCTCTGGTCTGGAAATCAGTTTCTCACAGCAAGTTCAATAAAATACTAAGTTAGATTCGGAGACAAAGAGGAAGATGGTATTCTTACAAAAGAGAAAGTATTTGTGCCTCTCAAGAAAGCTGCTTGCAGCATTGAGTCTATCACACTTTCCTTGAAATTATTTTTGAAGACAATCTCTTAACCATGGAAACACTCACGTCACATGGCACAGTTTTAGGATCTTGTAAGTAGTGCCTCTTTCATCCCCCATCATTTCCCAGGTTAGTTTTGTTTGTGTGAGTTTTATTTCCTGCACTGGAATGTCTTCTGCTTCTATTGAGTTACTGCAGAACAATTTTCATATGCTTTACTTTCAAAGTTCAGCTTTGGGAATTCAGAAAAGTGTATTAAACATTAAACCTGCTCAGTTATTAGAAGATTCTTTTGCATAAAGTTTGCTTCCTGATATAATCATGTCATTAGCGGAGGCATCCTTAAGAGGGCTGGCCTGCCACTTTAAACTAAGATCGCTATTACCTACAGTTATGGCTGGTGTTTTGAGTGTGAGCAGAAATTTGGGCAATGGAATTGACAGCTTGAAATGTTTCAGCCTTCCAAACTAAATCACTATTTAAACACAGAAACAAAATGGGTAGAGCCTTTGTGGGATTTTTCATAATATATTTCTAATAAATATTCTTAGGGATCCAACCTGCACTGAGAAATAGCATAAACCTCTCAAGTCAGAGATTTTATTTTTAAAACAAAAAGAAGATTCTATGTGTTACCTTGGCATCCAGGCATAATGAAATAAGATGTTTCTCCATCCCCAGTTTTCATACAATGTAAAAGGGGTCAGTTTAACAGAGCATAACTTGCAGTCAACAGCTTCCCAAAGCAGTCAAAGAAAAATACATGTTCTATTTATTAATCAGACTTATTAATAGATAGGAATGGTTTTATATGCACTTGGAAGTGTCCTACCCTGTAAGTTGGCACATTCATGGTGCTTTTTCCTGGAACACGGTACTATGCAGGGTACCTATGCATATCACAGCCTCTGCCATCATTTTTAATAAGTAGCTTATCTCTGTGATGCAACTAAAAGCAATTCTGAGTGTCTCCAGGGTTTGTTGTAAATTAATTTTATTGTTGTATTTGAAAATGTACATTTTTTGAAAACTGGAGCAAGAAAAATGGAAAAGAGATTCTAGAAGATGATAGTCTGATTTTTAGAAGGTTTTAACCCTTTGTAGTTTCCAGCTTCACAAGCTTATTTATGTTCCTCAAGTTGTTCCCAGCTGTGGATGGTTGTTCCCATATGCCACTGAAGCCCTGAATATAGCAGCCAGTGTTGTTTGTCAGGTAACTGTCCAAAGATTATCATTTATACCTGCAGTCAGATACTGTAGGATCAGAGGTGCAGTAATCTGTGGGTTATTAACAAGATTGTAGAAGGCCTTTTCTGAGTCTTACGCTTTTGCTGCTGACCCTATCTTCTCCAAGTATTTACAGCTATAAGGGAATTACTTCAAGGCCCAGTACTGCCCATGAAGTGTTGTGGAAAAAGTTAGAGTTTACCAGCTCCTGATCTGGACAATAAAGAAATGTCATTGTTTTGAGCAGAAAACCTGCAAGTTTATCTATATTGATATCTGACATTACACTGCTGTGCTCAGGCACCACCACCCAAATCACTGAGGAGTGGGTGCAGCTATGTTTGAGCTCACACCTTGGGCAGTCAGTGGACTTGCTTGATGTCTGCATCCAGGGACTGAGCTTTGCCTTGGTCATTGTGCTGGTCTCAGCTCTCTTCACAGCTCATCAGGACTGCTAATCAAGCACTCATTGCAGTTTTCCACCTTTGGATTTTATTCCTGCTTGATTTTCTTGCCATGGGATGCTGCAGACTGCTTTTAAAGATTCATATATCAATTTTTTCCAAATCAAAATATTTCCTCCAAATAATGTCATCTTTTCTGTCTGGCAGTGCTACTAATCTTTATTTAGTTATTTACTTTACAATTTCTAGAGGGATTGGATATGCTCAAGGCACCCCTTTAAGCAACACTTTATATCAAGATTCCATTTATAAATACTTTATGAAGGGCTAATGAATGATTAATAGATGTTTTAATGTATGACCAATCAATTGTAGATCTTGCAATTTCCAACAGACAAGTGGGTTTCTTATAAGCATAGATTATAACCATATCTGACATATTCTATTGATGAGCTTCTAAACATCTATAACATACACACTACTCATATCTGTAACATGCTTAAAACATCTACTAATCACTGATAAATTTTTTATAACCTATTTTGAAGGGGAGCCTATCTGTGAAGTACATCCCTTATTGGTGTCTATGACTCTCTGGTTCTACAGGATTGATAATTTACTCATCATCTAAGGGCTTAAAACTACTACTCATTTCAGCTCAGACCTTAAGCTTTTCTGAGTGAGCTCCAGCATTTTCATCTCAGTTTAGGAAAAAATGTCCCTAGTTTTCTCCCTCAAATTTCTGGCTGCTGTATCCTGCTAATGTGCATTTTGCAAGTTCTACTATAGTGCCGTGACTCTTAGGAGGCAAATGCACTCTAAAATATATTTTCAGGCTCTTGAACTCAGTTAGTTTGATTATTCTCAAGACAGCTGTCCTAGTGATGATGGTTCCTAACATTTTTATTCTTTTTTACTGTCATCCCTCTATGCTTGGTTCAAACTTTGTCCATTCTCAGAAGAGGATAAGAAAATAGAAACTTCACAATAATCCAGTAGAAAAGCCATATCCCAGAGGATATTTTGTTTCTGGCAGAAAAATGCACATTTTGTATGTTTGATAAACACAAATGTTGATAGGAGTGTTCCCTCCTATGGGATTCCAATAGTCTCCTAAGGTGAAAGCCATGACTGTGCTCTATGCTTTCTATGGAGTACACAGGTAGAATTGACTAAAGCAGGAAGTACAACTTATTTCCTGAAAATTTATGGGTCCTAAAATTCATCATTCACAGTTGAAAAGCAGTAAGTTGCTTAGTGTTGTATTTTGCAAATGAATTTTGAATTTTTTGTTGATTTCTACTGAACTTAATCATAGGGTTGAGTCTTCTACTGTGATGTATCTAGCTGTTGAGACCAATTCTTTAATGAAAAAAATTAAAAGGATTTGCAGATTTTTCTTGTTTCTGGGGTTATTAGTAAAATAGTCTCTGTTCTGAATATGCCCAAGTAAATATTCCACTCCCACTCAAATCAAATGTTAATTTCTCACCGATTGCTGTTTACATCAATATTAGGCTGCTACACTTGTGGCATTAGCACATTGAACCTAAAGAAATACATCAAGTATAACTTAATTAAAAAAAAAAAAAAGAAAAAGAGAATTTGGGTTAAAAAAGAGAATTTTATTCTTCAACATTAACATGGAATTTTCTCTGCTTTTATAAAAACTATTTATTGTCAAAGCCCCAGAAATAAGATCCTCTCAGAACTACGCAAGTTCTCAGAGATGACAGGTTTTTATGCACATTTAAGTGGGAAAAAAACATTAAAATAATTTAAAAGTGATTGTGCAATCCCTCTTATGTTATCCAGTTAGCACTCTTGTTTCTTTGTTTATTGTGGGTTTTATCATGATCTTTTTTTTTTTTTCAGCTGGTTAATAATCCACTAGCAAGTCAAGCAGCAGCCGCTGCAGCAGCAGCAGCCATGGGCTCAATAGCAAGCTCCCAGGCCTTTGGCAATGCCCTCTCCAGTCTTCAGGGGGTCACAGGTCAACTCGTCACTAATGCACAAGGACAGGTGAGTGGAAGATGGAGCAAACAGTGAATTCTGATGGCAGGCTGATCTTGGGACAAAAATGAGTTCCATCGTATGACAGCAATTTAAAAGTGCACATATTGAAGATAAATAAATATTGATTTGCCAGACAAGGTAAGAAATGGAAAATCTGAGAACTGGAAGGAAGTTAGGAACTGTTAGAAGGTGTTTTCAAGCTAGAAAAGGCTTAGGGTTTGTTTCATTTCAATTCAACCCTTTGAAAAGATCACAATAGTGCAATACTGTGGTATTTTTAAAAGTCCAGCAATCCTCTGATTCTTAACAAACATACCAGCTGTCTTCTTCCACTTATATATGCCTAATAACAGACAACTGTATCAAAGTGGTACTGTGCTACACAATTTTGCATTCCTGTATCATTTCTGTATTACTTCATTTCTAAAAAGGTATTAAATGTTCTAAGTAAAGGAACATAAATTGTAATGAAGTATTGGGATGGATTT
Organism: Lepidothrix coronata; assembly: GCF_001604755.1. NCBI lineage: Eukaryota > Metazoa > Chordata > Aves > Passeriformes > Pipridae > Lepidothrix > Lepidothrix coronata. The sequence continues at coordinate 5,481,442 of NW_016690183.1, forward strand.
AGCTGGCTTTCTCATTTGCTTATTATCCTATGTTAAGCAATTTGTAATGAATCTGCCAGCCTGTAAATGCAAATTTGGGAGAGTTTTTTGGTTAAAAGAAAATTTTCCAAACAGGAAAATTGAATAATGTTGAAGTGTTAGTGTGTCTAAGAGAGGGATCGTGCACTATCTGTATTTTGGAACTGTTTATTTGTTCAAAGTATTTAGATTTCAGTCTTAGTATGATGCAGAAAGATATGCGTCTGAATCCATATATATATAAATAATTGCTTTGATGCAGCATGCTTAAGTGGCTTTCAGACTGTGACCACTGTCATTCTTTATTGCATTTACTAGGACTAAAATTAACACAATTACTTGTTTCACTGCAACAAATCTGTCAATATAACTTATGACTGTACCTGGTAACTGAGTAATTTGAATGTCATTATTCTAAATGCTACAAATTGGGCATACAGTGATATCCACAGTGTTTATGTGGATGTTAGGTCCTGGAAGATATTTATTGAAATGATGCAACTTGGATGATATGTGAATCTAAAGTTTAGTTTCTACTTTTACTGTTTACTAGCGGGGAGAAAAAAATTAAGAGCAGCTTTTTTCTTGATAATTTTCTGTCACCATGTTAGTTAATTGGAACAGGAGTGATGTTTTTTATTTTGGCCCATTAAAAAATAGAAGTCAACAATTTATAGGAAACCCCCCTTTTTTTTTAACATAGCACATAAACAAAGATGCTTCCTGAGCTTCACTATCACCATCCAAGTCCCAGGAAAAAAAAATGCTGACCTTTTTATATTTACTGGGTGGGTGCAGAATTGTTCCATCACTACCCCGAGGGTTGAACGATGGAGCTTGTCAAAGTGAGGCCTTATCTAATGAATCATCTTATCGCAGGTGCACACCACACATATTAAAGGAGGATTGTATGAACAATGTGCCCTCTACAATAACCTTTCAATGTCTACTTTAACCCTTGTTTCAATCCCTTTTCATCAAAGGATCATTTTATGCAGCCAGCTTTAAATGGAGGCTCTCAAAAGCCTATTAAGATTTCTGGAGGGATGGGGTATTGGTTTGGAATAAAAGTTGGTTATAATACCCATAACTCACAGTTAGATCAGCTCCAACATAGAAGCCTGCTTGTTTCTGTCTGTGCTCTAGAAATGGTTCCCAGTCGCCACTCACATGAGGCACTTGACACCAAAGATGTTCACTGTAAGAGTTGAAGATAAAATCACAGACTAGTTTTTTTATAGTTTTTCCTTTACATGTTCTCCACAGAAAACATAGGCAATGCGTGGCCATTCATTGTATGTTTAAAAAAAATACTACTGTGAAGATATCACTGAACGAAACTATCGATTCCCTCAGGCTAAGTCTTGTTTATTCCAGACATAATGTAAAGTCCAATAATTCCACAGGTTACAGAGAAAGGGAAAAGAAAGGAAGAATCTTCTATATTCCTGGATAAAATTACAGCATCTAATTGTTTGTTTAGCTCCTTTAAGTAAAGGTTGTCTTTTTGTTACTTCTTTTTACAATATTCCTTGTTTTATAATCAGTACTTCAGACCTTGCCACAATATAGATAGACATTGATAATAGTGTGTAATATAACATCCATTTTTATAATATTCAGCATAAACTCATATTACTTAGAGCCCAATTCTCAGGCTATCTGTCTTAAAACAGGACTATAAAGTATAATTAAACTACATTCCATAAATTAAATTACATTCCTTCAAATTAATAAAATTATAGGACTTAATCAAGAACTGAAAGGGTTTCTTCAAATTTGGAAGCTTAACTGAATAGTAATTTGGAACACTCCATTACTGAATAATCTCCTTGGAGTCATTAAAGAGCCAGATTTGCATCATATGTTAAGAATCTGTCCTTTAAAAATTGACCCTTTCGAAGAATCACAAGTGTGACACCCAAAATTCACTCCTGAAAATAAGAAGCTGGATGTTTCTACGTGTAATCTTTGTAATTATATGCTACTTCTGTTACAGAAATTCAGGGCTTGTAAAAGTCCATCTGTCTGGCTAAATATATGGTGATCAGTAATCCCTGGAGACATTAAGCTATAGGTCAAAAGCAAGATCCTATGCCAAATTTAGGGAAATGATCTTTTAAATGACATATGGCATGGCCTTAATTCCAAACAGTCAAGAAATTCTTACAATTACAATAACAAAATTATATATATTAACAATAGTTTATATAACATATTTGTTATGTAATTATTGAATTCAGTTATAGTATGTTAATTTATTTTTCTTCTTTTGCTTTGGACGGCAATATGAACTGTAATACCAGAGCTTCCCAAGTAACCAAGAGATCTAATCCATTGAAATAATATGATTAGATCACCTGATTAATTTGATATAGTGCAGGTAGAGGACTCTAAATCAAATTTTCATTTCAGAGGCATATTATGAAGAGCTATTGGCCCATGTAACACTGCTTACATTCTATTTGCCCTCAGCACTTTCCAGAAAGCATTTGCAGGACTAGGCTTTCATATCTTAAATTTAAAGGCCGGGTTAGTAGGTTTGCCAGGCTGCACCCTGTCAGTAGATACACTGATTTCCCAGAGAAACTGTCTACCTGCTCAGCTTCAGCCTGCCCTTATAGCAGGATTCAAGTGCCATTGCTGCACTTCAATTCTTCAGAGATTTAATAACCTAATATTTCTTTTTTTCATAATGCTTTTACAAATGAAAGAAAATAGCAGGAGTTTTGCATGGGTTTTACATATCTATTAAGTATATGAAATGTGTACTTTGACTGGTTTTGTAATATTTTTAAGGAAAGGAGCCACAGAAATATGAGGGCAAGGTTGTTGCATCTGGTTTCTTAATTGTCATCAGTTGCATTCATATAAGTTTCTTGACTTCAACAGGATCAAATACATTTTAACTGTGGGTGCAATAAAGTTTATTTCCTGATAGATTAATAGGAAAATCTAAGTATTAGGTGAATTAATTGGGATTGCATCAGTATAATCTAAGAATGCCCCTGAAAGAACTTGCCCTTCATTGTGCCCATGCCTTGCTCTTAAGATGTGAAAACCTTCTGTATAAGAAAAACCTTGAGCACAGCTCCACCCTGACAATTAAAAAATAACTAATTTTTGAGGGCTGTAGTCCACAAGTAGCTCAGGAAACTAAATAGGGAGAGAGGCATTGTTGATCCAATTAGATAATAGGAGTACTTTGGTTCTCATTATTCTGATTAGAGGGTACACGTTTGCTCTTCGAGCTTCTTGATGGTAAACGGTGCTAATGAGGCCTGATGGATTCCCTGCTCCTAACAAGCCTCTCAGCAGTGCGAGTGATTACAATGGAGATAGATTTGATGGGATGCGCTCCCTTTTGTAGTGTCTCAGCTGCTGACACTCTGCGACATAATCAGGTCACAGAGCCGGTCACAGCCATCAGCAAAAGCCATAGCTCTATTCCTCATTATTAAAGTGCATTATTCAGTTCCAGGCCTTCACAATACTGCCAAGGGCCTTTTTTTCTTCTCCTTTTTTTGTTAAGCATCAGTTCTCAAATACAAGAGTTAATAAAATCATCAGCTAAAGAACTAGTAAATTAAAGAAATGGAAATAAAGTGCTCCCTTTCAAATTCATTGAAGGATCACAATTAAATAAGCAGGGAATTTCTCATCACCACACACTGTACAGTACAATGTAATATGTCATGTGCAATAACAACAGGGACAGGATTTAAAAGATAGCATTGTCCTCATTGTGGACTGGCTTGGAAAGTGCTAAAGTATCTTTTATGATGAAGGAAATTTCTGTATTCCCAACTATTACATGTATACATGTAGGTACTATTATTTTCACTGTTTTCTGTAACTACTTTTTTCTGAAGTGATAACAACTATTTGCAAACTAACTTTATAATTCTAAGCAGAACAGTTATCTTGTCTCTAGTTTAAGTGGCCAAGGTCACAATCTGGAAAGTATACAATAGGCCACGGTGCTAGGAACGCTTCGTTCCCATACAGAAAGTAGCTAATAGGTTAGTTATTAAATTTTTGATTCAGTTTTGTTTCAGTTAAATAGAGGTCAGATATTCTAATACTGAAATGTATACCTTTGCAAGGATTTATACCATTTCTGTTGAATCCCTGTAGTATGTATTCAGTGACAATAATATAATTTCATGCGTAGATAAAACTAATACACTGATTTTTTTTTTTATTTTTTTTTGCTGTTACTCTTTTTCAACTCCACAATATTTCCTCCTTTTTCTTGCTGAGAGGGCATGATATGATGAGTAAGTGGTATGTATACACAAAATTGTTTATAAAACTTTCAGTTCTCTAGAACCACAGATGCAAGAACTTCTCAATAGCTATAGGTAAAAGTACAAAGTTAGTACTGCAGAATTAGCAGTCATATGCAAGAAGATATGAAGAAACTCATAGTTTTCTTTTTAACACTAACCAATAAAATTGGCAGCTACCACCGGGAATGCAAGGTGCAACTCCTCATCAGACTTAAAAGGAAGATGTTGATTGATTGTTGGGCTATTTTTGATTTTGGGGGTTTTTTAGCTCTCCCAAAAATTCTAGGGGCTCCAAAGCCCTGTAATGTGTAACACTCCTTAGAGCCCTTCTGAATATGTGCAATTCATGCTGTTCTTCAGATGTTCGACATCCATTAGCCTTTTGTCTTAATTCTGTTTTCTGTTTCTTATAATCATTTCTGCATCTGTTTCACCTATATATTTCTAATATATGATAACCACTAATATTTTAGCAGTATCTAACAGTGTTTACAAAATTATTAACAATAGTTATTTAAATAGTAACTGCTAACAATGTCTTCCCAGGGCTAAGACAGACATCTGAGAAATCTGAGTTGGTGGTATCAGGATGGTATATATTAAGGATATTTCATGAGAAGCCTGAGAAATTAAAAGAGGCACATTTTGAGTGAGAGGTTAGAGGGAGGGACTGTAACAGTCAAACAATAATAGCATTTAAGAACAGTCCCTGGAAAACCATTTGCCTGGAGACTCTGTTTTGACAGACATTCATAATAATGTATTGAATTTCTGGTGGGTGGAATCTGACTCTCTATTTTCCCCCTCAAAGTTTCACTGTGCTGAATACATGCAACATTTTGCCATTTGCAAGAAGAAAAGGGCACGTACTCTGAAAGAAGATCAGTTATAAGGGAAGATTTTTTTTCCATTGGTTTTGCTCCCCATAGCTATCCATGTAGAAGGCTGTTTGTTTAATTACCTCCCATGTGAATTTAAATCAAAAGACAAATAATTCTTTTAAAATATTTTTGCTGACCGTGTCTTTATTTTTTACTATTTATCTAACATATTTAACTATCTTTATTACACTATTTATCTAACCTCAGTTGTAGCTATGTTGGCATAAATGTAAAAATGTATGGACCAAACTATCAAGTCATGCAAATTAGTAGTTTCATGAAACGGAAATGGACTGGGGCAGAGTGACTATGCCAAAACAAGAACCAACCAGTCTGTTTTGTCTATTTTAGGCAGTGATCACTGATAAATTGAAAGGATAATTGTATAATGAAACTTCTATCAGGCTTGAAAATTATCCAAATCTATCCAGAAAGGCCACTGAAATTTCTTTCATCTAACTTGCAACAAATATTACTTTTAGTACGAAACTTCACACTTCAGATTGTAGCCTCTTGCCTGGATCTCTGCCCAAGATACTGTCTTGGACATAGATTTTTTTCCAGAGGTGCCCAAGTCTTATTTTCAAAAGCAACTTTCATACCTGTAAAAGCCTGAGTTTCCTTCAATCAGTGTTATGTATCTTAGTGCTTGAAGGCATGTCTGTGCACTGTAACAGAGCATTGCAAGCAAATTGCCAGAGACAGTTCATTTATATGTCTCAGTGCCATACTAGCACAGAATCCAGAAGCCAAAAACCTTGGTAGTGTGTTGTTATGGCTGGACTAATTAATTCTGCTTCTCAACAAGGTGACATGGGATCTAGCTCATTAGTTATTACCTCTGGGGTCTTGCTAACACACTGTATTATGTGGAGTAAATATACTTTGAAGACAGCCTTAAAAGCCTGAAGCATTTAGGTAGTTTTGAAAATGTTACTATTCTAAATTAATTATTTCAAGTCAGAAATACAGGACGTATCTGTCCTTTTGTCATTGCCTTCTTAATTGCTTTTGCATGGAGGTGAAAACCAAACAAACTGCTAGTTCAAGCTAAATACCATTTTCATGAAAGCTAACTAGTAAGTAAAAGAAGATCCTACTCCTCCTATAATCCATTTACCTTAGCATCACCAGGTGGTTGTAAGCACAGAAAACATTTATCACCAGTGACATACATCACAGTCAATGAAATCTTTCTGCTCTACAGAGATTCTTACACTGCTCTCCTTATTGTCATATCTTATCTCCTTTCAGTAATGCATTAAGAAACATAATTAGTGATAGCCACAAATTGGTCTTCCTCCCAGAACAAACTTGTAGAATAGTGCATCGCATGTTTGATAAGGGCATTTGATTTTATCTGTCTTTGTTAGGAATTTTTTTGTCTGTTTGACTTTTCTTTTAGAGTTTTGTTTTCATTTGGGTTTTAAAATCTTGATGAAGGGGCTTCTTAAGGATGCATATTGCTTATATTTGCATCAGAGAAAGGCAGACAACAGAAGTGTACTTAGCTTTTGCAGTAGAATGTGGTGAAGCCAGAGGCGATAAACCCGGGAGTGTTCCTCCACTACTGTTAGAATCCATTCCAAGTCCTTGACTTTCCCTTTAAAGCAAACTTTGCTATGCACAGAGAAAGTTTGACTTATTATCCTGGAAGACTGAATTTGGTAATTATAGGTTTCATCCAGGAGCATTAGCTAGCCATTTAGATTCCTGGGGAAAAAGCCCACAGAGGAACTTGAGGGCAAAGGCTGAAGTTTTCCTAAGGGCATTGAAAATTCATTAAGATGACATAAGCAAAGCAGTGGACAGAGTTGATGCGTGTAGGTAGTGCCAAGAAAAGTGCTTTCTATGTTACTAATGTTTCCCAAACAGCGGAATTGTCATGCTCAGGAGTATTGCATCACTGCATGCCTTCGGGAGTGGACAAAGTAGAGAATAATTTCAGGCTACATAATTGTCCAAACAGAGATGATGGAAATCCTGCTGTATGAGACTCGCATCTGAGTGGAATCCAAGACTATTCTTAATTTTGGATTTCTCCATTCTATGAGGGAATGCTCTGCAGATTGGATTATATAAAGGCTGTAGGAAAGCAGTGGCAATAGTGGATCAAATCTGAGAATTTGTTTGCATTATGTTTCCAAATGCGCCTCACCATTTCTGAAAAAACTCAGATTATAGCTCTTTGTGTAACACGGTGTTTAGTCTTATTTAGATTTTATCTGTCTAATCCCAACCAAGAAGCATTTTTGGGCAAACGGAAAAAAAAAGCCAGATCATTCTGTCAAAGTGTAATTTAATGTAAAATGCTAAATATTTAAGGCCCTTGACTCACTGATACAGCATTCCTGCTGTTTTGGTGAGGTTTGGAATTTCTTAGAAGTTGTGTCTTCATGTATAAATGAAGGCCATTGGCCTGTAGTCTTGGCATCTGTATGTGTATGTCTTAAAGATACAGGGGAGGAGAGAAAACTTGGTGTAGCCATGCTTTCAGTGCAGTATTTGTTTCAAAATCTGAAAGGATGAGGAGTCCAGATATTTTTCCAATATCTTGTGAAGAATTTGAAAATTAAGAAATATGTCTTCCCCGTGCAGTGTTCACATAATGAGGAGAAAATTGCAGAAATATTTGATTGACTCATTTGATAGTAAGCCAACAACTGAGATGTATTCATGCATCACATTTGTAGTGATAAGCAGCCAGATGCAGACCCGTAGGCTTCTGCATGCAGAATCACAAGCTTCCAAATAGCACACTTGGCATTGTCCTGTAAGAGGAAGGATTCTCTGTCTTCTGGTGTGAATCTTGAGTATTGCAAAGAATTGTGCTGTGTCTTTTCCTGTGTGCTGATCTGTGAACAGTGACAGAGAAAGTTCAAGCAGAAAAAAATCACAGTCCTAACCATGAATGGACACTCAATCTATCTTTCTAAAAGTATATCTCAGTTTGTCATTTTTCTTCAGATGCTGTCAGTGGTAGGCTTCCACGTGTATGTATGCAAATGGCACAGATATCAAAAAGAAAAAAAGAACTTTGAAATATCTATGCCAATGTATTAAATATATATGATTTTTAAAGTACCTTTTTCACTTAAACTTCCTTCTTTGCACATTAATTAAATATTATCTCTAGGATAAGTATCTCTCATAAAAGATTAATGTATTATTGTCACATAATAATGGAAGGAGAATGACACAATCTCTTTCCTTAAGCACAAAAAAGAATTTATTAATATAAAGAAAACACTCATAGCCCTTGAGCAATTCTGTTTCAGCTTCATAGAGAACCTTTCCTAGACTCTCCTCATGTCTAGCTTCCTGCTAGAGATTCGAGGAAGAAATACATATATCCTGCCAGTTTAAAAATCAATCCATTTTTCAGAGGATAATTTAATATCAAGACATGATGTACCCAATATCCAAATATACATTCATTTTCATGTTTGACGCATCAAATACTCTGACATAGCCAAGTTTCAAAATAAATGGTTTGTTTTAGAGGTTGGATACGTCATATTAGCATTCACCCAGCAGATAGAAAAATAGATCAGAGAGTGATCAGGACATCAGGGAGACAGTTTAGAGAGAGATGAGAGAGGCCAGGTACACCTTGTAATGTTAAAAAAAGCTAGCTAGCAAAAAAGAAATTGTATAAATAGGTCACTGCAGCCCAACTGAAAAAAGTTTAATTTTAACTTGTTAGTCATCATCTCTGGAGAACTAATCCACTCCCTTCTTTGAGGCCTGTGCATTAAGCTATGTCTTATTTGATAGCACAAATAGACAGCCTCAAAGAAAAAAAATTATATCGGACTCATGCAGTGTACTATCTTTAAGGGGTAATCAACACCACTTGCCATGATAAAATTTCCCTCTTCTTTCCTTCTCAATTCTTCTTATTAGTCTTAATTTGTTCTCATCTGTCCTGCTTTTGCTCTTTTGGTTGCTTCCATAAGGGGAACCTATGTGAAAACAAGAGTACTGATGAACAGATACCTGGTGCCAATGTTGTTGACACATCTTCAGACACCCCAAGGTATCCAATTCCCTCGTTTCTATCCTACTTCCCCTATCTCCACCATTTTCTTTTCCTGCCAAGAGTTCTTTGTCACACACTGTATCTGGGGTTCAGTTAGTTAAACATAGGTATTTAGTCCCATTTTAGACACAGTACAATACTCCTTTAGCTCTCCCATAGCCAATCCAGAAAAATGTTCTTTCCTTTATGTCTTATTGACATATCCTGACAAAATCCTAAAACATTTCAAATAGAGCGGATATCTTTTTTTTTAACTGAATTGCTTCCCACTTATGTGAAGACATGCATGTGTGTATATATACACATACACAGGTGCACACATGCTTACCTGGAAATTTGTGTTCATGTCCTCATAAAAGATAAAATTACTCACAGGAAAATGAAATTATAAATACTTTAATTAACTTCTTGAGTCATGCTTTTGTCTTTGGGATCTGTCTCAAGTGTAAAGTTAAAAGTGTGTAATCATGACTGTACACAGGTCATAATTGTCTTCATTCTATTAATTTAATCCCTATATTAACCTATGGGATGTAAAATCAGGCCTGTATTTTTCTAAGGGTTTGATTTCTAACCAAGATATAAGTATTATTGAATGACTGCAAAATGAGAGTTAAAAGATATGGTGTATTAACATTATATCCTATACGTACTACTAGGACGTATAATGTAGACTTGTACTATTGACAGTTCTGCACAGGAGACCAGAGTGAAGTAATTAGAAGGTCAAGAAAACTAAGGTTTTTTAGTAAAACTGTGTGGAAAAGATTTCCCAGCATCTGCCCACAGGATGGCATGGTCTGCCTCTTTCTTGAGATATCACTCACATTGATGAACATCACCTCCACAGAGCCCTCCAAAGTGCTGGGAGATGGCTTCCATTTTTAGGTATTTCAAACCCCATCTTCTGGAATCTGCACTATAGATCTGTTAACTTTAATTGTACAGATACTGATGTATAGGTTTTGTATTTACAGTCTCTTACAATTCTTAGCAACTACAGTGCATCACTCGTATATTTAAATCTATATGTTGTTCTACTGGATAGTCTATATTTATACCCAGGAGTATGTCTCTCCTAACTCTGATACATCGAAATGTCCCAGCCGTTACACCTACTGTTCAGGTAGAGACACATGTAGGAGACAGTCACCTATCTTTGATGTCAAATAGACAGATGAATTTGAAAACAGTTGTTCTTTATTGTCACTGTTGAAAGGCACTCCTTTGGCTAAAGCAGAAAATTTAAGAACCAATGCACACAGAGGTTAGATAAATCATAAGGTCACCACCTTTGAATGAGAAGAGCATGTAATTGGCATTAGCAAAGAGTGTCACATCCTTCTCTTTCGCATCTGAGAATTTTTGCCACAACAACCAAGACAAAAACCTGCCTGGATATTGAGATTAAATATTTGATGACTGCTTAGAAAAATTACGATTTTTAATTTTAATTTTTGTTCACAAAGGTCTAAAGAGAACAAAACTACCTGATGCTTGGTTCCCCACATACAGAAAGGCATAGGAAGCCCTGATAAGATTCTCATCTATGAAGTCCAAGAGCTGATTGAAAATGTTCTGAAATTGCAAACACAAACTGTGTTTTTATAAGAGTCTAACAAGGTGTTGGAAAGGAGTACAGGACAAAATCTAGACATGCTTTTTGGAAGGGTAATTATATAAAATCTTAATATGAGACTACTGACCTAGAAATACTGTTAGTAATTTGCCTGTTCAGATAGGTTCATGCTTCTTTATGTATAACGATGAATATTTAGAGCTTTGCTTACATGGGAGTCCTTAATCAACAATGTATTACATCCTGTAAGTTGAGAGAACAAAGTGCCACAAGTGTGCTATGACAAAAGACTTCTTTTCTGAATACAAATAAAAATATATATGTTAAATATTACTGAATCAAGCTCAAATTCTCATAACCTGATCCATCATTGGAAAGGGCCCCTACCAAGAAACATTTACTGAGGCAAGTTGTACCCTTGGCTCCCTCTTGCCTTTTATTTCTCCTTAAAATCATATGCAGTGAAAAGAAGGAACAAACATGAATGATGCATGCTTGATTCACTAAATCACTATGGTCTCTGGCAACAGCACAAATGTAGAAATGTTTAAATCGGCCTCATACTACCCAACAAATGATGCAAAAGGAGACCTCAAAGAACACAGAGTGAGGGGAGATAAATGAGCATCATGTCAAGAAAGCAATTTCTCACTGAGTTTGCACAGAATGGAAATTTTACTTCCAAGAGATGGTTAGGGAATCTTTCTAATAAATCTTCAGTCCACAGTCATTGCTGTGTCCTTTTTTTAAACTTACTTTTTAAGAGCTCTGTAAGTTATACCCTCCCCAGTGAAATGTGTCAAGATATTACCAGTCAAGTTGAAGTAATTTAAGTGAATCATCTCTGTGTTTATGTTTGTAATAGAGAGGGATGGTCAAACAGATTTCATTTTGTGCATGTGCTGAACATCTTTTCAACCAGTTAGGTGTTATCAGAACCTTGTCTTATTTTAATAGTAACTCATAAGAGGAGAAATAAAGAAAAGTTGAGTCACTTTCCCGGAAAAAGTCTCTGTGATTTTATTTTATTTTTTAGACTTTTTAAAAACTATTTTATCCTTCTTTTATGTACAGCTGAAATTCAGATGGTCTGTAAAAAGGCAAGTGTTTTCCCAGTGACCTAGAGACTGTAGGTCAGTATTAGAATTCACAGAATACCACAGAATATGTTGAGTTAAAAGGGACCCACAAGGATCATCGAGTCCAAGTGCTGGCCCTGCACAGGATTATCCGCAAGAGTCACACCATGTGTCTAAGAGCATTGTCCAAAACTTTCTTGAGCTCTGTCAGGCTTGGTGCTGTGACCATTTCCCTGAGGAGCCTGTTTCAGTGCCCAGCCACCCTCTGGGTGAAGAACCTTTCTCTCATATCCAACCTAAACCTCCTCTGACACAGCTTCAGCCCATTCCCTCGGGTCCTGCTACTGATCATCACAGAGAAGAGATCAGTGCCTGCCCCTCTTCCTACCCTCACAAGGAACTTGTAGACTACAATGAGGTCTCCCCTCAATCTCCTCCAGATTGCTTCTCAGTAGAGTCCTATATCTCTTTTTACTCCGGACCTGGAATTCCTTTTCCCTAATTTTAACCATGCGAAAGTTAACTTAGGCTGCATCCAATCTAAGCTAGTTGCTTGTGTTTTCTGTTGTCACTGAAACAAATAGGCACTCTCAAAGAACAGAACATTTCACTGATCTAAGGCATGCATTTTATGCTTCAATGAGTTACCTCGCAGACATTCCTCGCTCTCTACATTGACTGGAGAGAACTTGAATGGCAGTCTACAACTGAACTTCTAATGTTAGGTGTCTAACGTTAAATGACATAAATTCCATAGTTAGACTAAGAAACAACAGTTATTTTTAATGGTACTTGAGTCCTTTTGGTAATGTTATCCTTAGGGTCACCATGGCAATCACAGCAGTTTTAACTCAGATCCTGGTAGCAGCTGATAACAGCCATGTGGAACTTAGCGCTGGCTGTCCTGCCTTAATTTTAGGACAAGTCTAGAGGCAGTCTTCATTTTTTGTGAATATTGTGCTCTGTTTTGCTTGCTTGCTTCTTGGTGTTTCCCAAATACACTGAGAAGCAGCATCCCAAAGACCAGTGTAATGGTATCTGTTTCAATTATTTAAAGTATACTTTACTGATACTTTAAATGACGATTTTCAATGTGAAGGGAAGGGCCTTTCTGATGAGTATCTTTTCTTTCAAGTAAGATTAAGTATTCTGTCTGTAGCATGCTGTTATTTAAAAATCAGTTGTGCATAAATCAAAACTTTAAATCTCTGAGGTTCTTCTGGTTTAAAAAAAACCCTTTTAAACCAGTAGAAGTGGGGAAGACATCTCTCCTTTTGACAGGTTCCTTTTTACATTTCTCTGGCCATTTACCCTGCTGTTTTGGTTAGGATGCAAAAGGGGTACTCTAAAACTTCAGACCACAGGCCAACGTAAATGTATTTCTGGCACATCTCCAAGCAGCAGATGCCACAAATGTCATGAAATAGTCTTATCATGTAAGAATTTCTGTCCTAAAAAAAAGACTAATTTGCTGGTGTTCAAAAAATTTTAGGAACATACCTAAGTAAAACTGATCAACAGCCTTTTGAAGATGTGCCAACATAATTACTGCCAGCTTTACCAAATATTTTATTTATTCCTAGGTATTATGTATGCTTAGAAGGGGAGACACATGCTCTAATTTGATTTCAAGTATTCTGCATTTGTTTAGGAATGAAACTTGAATGTTGTTTATGGAATTCTCCTGATTTGTTACCATCAAAAAGTGTACCTTAGTCTGTATTGTGGATAGTGTAATTACTATCAAAGAAACCCCGTAAGAATCAAATGTCCTTTCTACCCAGGGCTTGACCCACTGCACTTCAACATCTCTTGCAGGACTCGCACTGAGCCTATGGGACACACGATAGGGTTTTTACTACTGTGTCACTTTAATAGCAACTCAAAGAAAGAAGTTGCCATCTCGACTTTCCACCTCTCTGGCCGGTCTTCTGCATGGGAGCTGTAGCATCTTGTCAATTAACTCAACTTGATTGCTTTCTGTTTCTTCTCTAACTATGACCCTTTAGCCTTGCCTACTGCACAACACTGTTTATTCTTGAGCAATGGGTTTATATAAACTTTCTATCAAAATCATTCTCTTGGAAGGGAAGGTATGTGATAAGGAGTTTTGATACTTGTTCTATCTTTGTTATCTCTTGTGGCTCACAGTAGAATCTGAATCATCATAAAATTGCACCATAATTTTGTGTTTTGTATGATGAACTTCTTTAAAAGAAGGAAAAAAAGACTTGATAATTCTCTACCTAACTCTGTATCTTAAGGAAAAAAAAAAAAAGATTGTCATGGATAAGAGCAAATTGTTCATCTCTAAAAAAAAGGTGGTGCAACTTTTTTAGGTATAAACTCATCAACATAATTCTAATGCACTATGGTCTTTGTTGTGAGAAATAAGAAATCCTGTGGTCTCCCCCTAAAGAACATTAAAAAAACATTACTGACAGGAAATTGAAAAAGTAATATATGTCTGAATGAATATGACAACTTTTTTCTGATAGAGCAGATAGATAAATGTCACATACAAGTTTCAAAATACATTTAATTTTGCCACCACAATGGATATTCTCTTCATAAAATATATATGAATCAGGTTTGAATCATAAAGCTTGACTGTGATAAACAAATGCATATTTGATAGGTTTCTTATTTTCATTTTTTTTTTGAGATGCTAATTCCTTTTTTGAGGTTATTTTTTGTTTACACACTTTTACATTTTTTCATTTCTGAGTGAAGCAGCCTGGGTGACAAAACGTGTGCCTGGATGAACTTTCTTTTTAATCTGAGAAACAGGTTTGGGGTATTTTTAGGTTTTGGGGTTTTTTCCCCTCCTTTTTTTTTTTTTCCAGGGGTGAGGGGACAGGGAAGGGAAGATGAGGTAAGAAGGAGAGGCTGGTAGATGCACAGACTCAACTATCATGTTAGTCATCAATGAGTTTTCTGAGCATCATTTAGGATAAAGTGATAGATGCATGCAAGTATTTTCACAGAAGGGACTGGAGGATGAATGACGGTAGACAGAGGATTTTTATATTTTCCCTGCTGAGCAGCAACTCTCTACCTAGAGGCCAAATTGTCCATGTCCCAAGAGGTTAAAAAAAGACTCCTAGTTAAGAGGCACAGAATAAATGGAAGTTTTATGCTCTCAAAGCATGAATATACCTTTGGGGGAAGAGAGAGTTAAAGAAAGGAGTGTCCTCTTCCTTTCTTTTTTCAGGCACAGATTCACTGTGGAAGTAGAACTTTATTCTGTGCCACTGGAATATGCCTGTCCTGACAGCGTGAGGGCTTCCTCTGTCTTTTAAACACAGGGTCTACTTCAGCCTTTTCTTTCTCCACTACCCAGCACATCAGGCTTCTAGCCCTTAGCTGGGCTCTTGGAGCCCATCCTGCTGCAAGTGCTCTTGGAGACCTTATCAGCAGTGAATGCAGTGAACTCCAGAGAAAGAAGTCTATCATGTACCTAGAATCATCCCTAAGAATTCTAGTGTTGCATTTGAATTTATGTTAAAGACTGAGGTATAATTAGATTTTACTACCTCATTTAGCAATCTTTTGCTATAAACTCCTCCAGCATTATGAGCGGAACTGAATGACATTTTTTTCATCACTGATTTCTGATAGAAAAATGGCATTGAATATAAATATAAAATGTGCCATTTTGACAAATTTTGTTCAGTAATAATTTAAAGTACAGTGCTGGGATAATATTTAAGTGTCTTATTTTTACATTTTCTGTTTAACAATTTTGTGGGTTTTTTTTTCTAGTTTAGAAGGGTTAAAAAGAATGTAAAATATTTCAGGTTTCATCAGAATGGCTCAATCTAGCCTGAAAGTGGGGGTGGTAGGGTGGTGGGGTGTTCAGATTTTTATTTAATTTTAAATTGAAATTTATCTTAAATGCCATTTTGAAATGAAAACAAAAATGGACACAATTTTCCACTTTCTTTCCAGAATTACTCATGAGCCATCTGCTTGATTTGCTTGGGGCTGCTCCACTGGGAAAAATGGGTTCTGTAAGAACAGATTGAAGAGAGAGAATCCCTACAGTTTTCTAGTTTCAGTTGAAACCAAAGCCTGAGATAACCACTCACATCCAGATCTAGGCTGCTCAGATACAGTTAGCTGTCCTCAATTTTAAAAGTACTACAGGCTTCAAATGTAGTTGAAGACCTAAATATCACTCTGCACCATGTTTAAGTCCCAGGGGCCATTGCATTCAGGTCAGTAGATTTACTTTTGATTTTTATTAGCAGAACTCAAGTCAGAGAAAAGCCTGATAACATTAGGCAAACATAGCTCCAAACTGAAATGAAGTCCAGAGATAATGAACATTATCATCAATAAATGAGAAGCCAAGAGGTGAAATCTTCCTAAGAAATATTACCTGGCAATTGGCAGGAGAACCACAGCAAACCATTGAGCGCAGCCAAACCACTGGTGTATTGACTGAAGTTCAGTGGCTCTTGTAAATGACTCCTGGGATTCCAGTTATTCAGTCTGGTCCTGACTCATAAGATCTATACTGTGATACAATCCCAGACAGTTTTCTTTCCCTGATATTGGGGGCTAAAAATATAGAGCTATTGTGTGTGTCAAGATCAAATACGTTTGCATACTAATGACTTCACTTGAATGAAGAGGGGACAAAAGGAATCTGTTGTGGCCTGAGAGACTCAGTGGGGTGGAACTATGAACAATAAATATTTTTGTAGTCCTTAGTACACCCAATGTCACTGTTTTGGGATATTGTGCTATCTTGGCAAATAATATTTCTTTTCTGTCTAACTTCTTCCTCAAAACATATTGGCACTGTACTGGTATCTTTAAGCATACAGAAGGATCAAAGAGCTTTCATCTTTTACTGCATTTTACTATGCTGTGCTCCGCACAGGAAGAAATATTGATAGTTTTTCAAAGGTAGTTAATATATTTGGTTCTGTCTCAGAAATGAGCACAATTCCCTGACTTATAAATTTGAAAATCTGCTATTACCCACAATTAAAATGTTCCATATGTGAATTATACTGTGGTATTTACACTTCACTCATCTCTTCACTTTTCTCTGTAATCCACATACACCAGGAAATCTTCTCCACTATTGCTCCAAGATTTAGTAAGGAATGCTTTACAGAGGTTTCATATTACTGAGACTACATTGGTTTTTTGAAAAATGTATTACAAGAATACTTGTAAATACAATATGCGTTTTGAAGATCTTTAAAGCTAAATTTCATTTTACGGTTGTTTTTTTCCCCCTTTCACATCAGCTTTGTTCTTCTTATAGAAGATTCCACCATTTTTAGTCCTATTAATTAATATTGCTCCTTGGATTTTTATCAAGGAGACTACTTAAATGAAGACAAAGCCTGAATGAAGGAAGCAATATCTGATGGTCTTACAAGTAATTTTACACTTTCATATACTAAAGATATTTGTAGTTAGATTCTCCGCTTCTTTAAGGCACTGAGTACAGTACATCACTTTATAAGGAGCCTTCTTCCTTCATTTGCATCTTTTCCACATTAAGGCATTACACAGCAGGAGAGTGAGGATGAATCTGTTGAAATTAGCATCGTTAAGCTGGTAGACTTGGCAGTGTTAGGTTTATGGTTGGATCTGATGATCTCAAAGGTCTTTTCCAACCAACATGATTCTATGCCAGTGGACTGGCAACAAGCTGTGGAAGTGCTCTGAATGTTCCTGTGGAGGAACATCTGGGATAATAAGAGAGCTGTAACTGTAACTGTGAATGATGTCCTGTGAATTTGGTAAGGATCGTTATGCAGTGCAATTCATTGAGGTCCAGTGATGCCTCAGCTGTCACAGCTGCAAGAGGAACTTTCGCAAAACAGTAACTCTAGGGAAATATTTAAAATAAATTATAAACATAAGGGTCTGTTCTAGGACTATCATTGCATTTTTTCCCCAGCTTTTGGCATGATTTTAAACATCCTACACAGTATTTAAAATGATGGTAATGTATTTTCTTTTTGTATTGGGAGCGTTTCAGTACTGATGAAGTTAAAGTAGCACCCCCTTTGTTCTTCCCTCAGAAACTTGTTTTCCCAGTAAAAATTATCAGAAAGTGCAGCAGTAGTATCCCACTTGAAAGCCTTGATAGAGTACATCACAGTCTTCAGTCATCTTAACTAGGAGGAATATAGCATCCCCTTCCTCTAAAGCCAAGAAAGTAAAGAAGCCCCTCACCTTTGGTCCTCTGCAGGTCACAGCTGAAATCTTTTTAGGACTGATACAGAGGCAACATGCAAAGATAGAAAATATACAGTCTGTGATCCTCTACCTTCCACAGAACTGGCCTCAAGGATCTGGGACTCTGCTGCCAGCAGAAGAGAAACATGACACAGTTTCAATTCATATCAAACTACATAAAGAAATTTCAATATGCCTGTCTATATCAGGAGCATGTTGCTTCAGTACAGTAACAATGTAGGTGCTGGAGATGAGATTACCTCAGGGACACTGCTGCTTATAAAGAAAATCATAATTATTTAAGTCTTTCTTAGGTAGACTTACAGATCGGGCCTGAATGGAACTGGTAATTAAGCTGCATGTTCTACTCACAGGTTCATAAACACAGTCTCTTTCTATGTCTTCCCTAAATTTGAGAATTATTTAGTTATATTTAACTGTAATTTTTTTAGCATTTGTTTCAGTATGAACATCTTGAATGTACAAAAATTAATTATTTTGGCCTGAGACAGAGTCACATCTCTGTATAATCTACCACAAACAAATGTCTTCTGGCTAATGGAAATGGAGCAGTGACCGAATGCTGGATATTCATCTACAGACCCACAGGAAGCTACCTCCTGAGTTAAGTGCTATTGCACCAGGAGAATAATTTTTCCTGAGGGGAATGTTAGGACTAGTCATTTGTAGCAGATACTATCACATATACTTAGGGATAATTAATACTTAGTATTTAAGTATCTGTATTACAGACCTTATAACCATGTTTTTTATCAGGTGGTGTCCAGAGTGGAAATTTAAGTCAAGCTGTAAGATGTGAGCAAAACACCTTTCTTTCCCCTCTGTCTGTTAGCTCAGGTGAAATGGATTACTGATGCATTTGATAATCTGGGATACTGTAGCCATTGTACTTTCAAGCAGTGAAGTATACCCTCCCCTACTAACATTCACGAATAAAACCAACTGAGGGTATTTTCAGTGAGATAGCCATCCTTGGCATAAAAAACTCCCACCTTTATACAGTATCTCTTCTTCATAAATCTTAGGTATCCTTACAGAAATTACTTAAGGCAGGGAGGTAAATAGTATTTATATAAACATATTACAGATGATGAAATGGAGGCCTGGAATTTTAGAAACTTTCCAAAGGTAAGCTGGTTGGCAGAGCAGCATGCTGAACCAGCAGCCAAAACAACTTTCACAAGGTGTAAAGGACTTTTTAATGGCCAGTCTTCGCGAGCGAAGATTTGGGAAAGGTCATTAACCCTTCGAGCCTGCGCAGTGGATTTTTTAGGTGAGACACAGCGTGCGCTGAACTGAGCCCACCCTTTAATCCTGAGGTTCATCTGCTGAGGCCGAGCAAGCTTGGACAGTGGCAGTGAGGTCCTCAGAACGTAGTTTTGTTTAGAGTGACCTTCTCTTAGATGGATTGCCTTACAGGGCTGACGAGCTCCATCTGCCCGGGGGGCTGGGAATCGAACCCGCGTCACAGAGGTGAAAGTGCTGCACCTTAACCACTAGACCACCAGGGGCCCCTTGTAAAGGACTAAGGTCTAGTTTATATTTGGTTGGCAAATTTTCAAGGAGGCATTGGTACTGAAAGGAGCAAGCAAATCTCTCATGAATGTGTGACAAAAGAAAGTTATATTTAATCTCAGGAAGGACTTTTTTTTCCTAGATATTCAGATCCAGAAACTTGGAGTCAGGACCATTTTTCATTCAAGAATTTGTGTGTGACGTATCTAAATTTTCCCAGTCTCTTTCAGTGAAAGGAATTTTTCCCTCTTTTCCTCAATGCCCATGTAATTGTGTAGCATTATAACAAAATTCCACTTTACAGGCTGGAATATTGGTTTCCATAATGATATCCATGGTAAGGAGATAATCTAGGATGGTTTGTTCCACCACAGTCATACTGTGATAAGTGTTGCGAGTTGTTTTTAGTAGTCTGAAAATTGCTTGTTGAAGACATGCATGCCCTGCAAAACTGAAAAATGTTTCAGTAGTACATTTGTATACTACTGCCCAGGTTTGCACAGTTACTCGTCTCAGCCTTGCCCTGAACTTTTACAGACTATCACATTAAAAGTTGCAAATCTTAATTAAGAAGGCCAGCACTTATATATTTTATTTACTAAAGTCTAGGTCATCTAAAATTGTAGACATGTCATATGAAGTGGGGCATGACTTTGTATTTAGAAGAATGTCTAGTTGTACAGGTGCTATGTTGAAGTTATGGGTTGACAGACAACTACTGTATCATTTGTAGTCATTGCATCTGTGCAGCAAGCTCAAGATTTATAAAAGTATTTGGAGAAATATGGTTGTATAATAACAATGCTGAGTATCATTGCTACTGATTGATTGCAATATTTATTGGCCTTCTTGTAATGAATTTTGGCTAAATCTGAAATGATTGAATGAATACCTAATTAATTTCATCCTTAAGAATTACTGAGATATTTGGTGATCTCTGATAAATATTTTATATACTGTACGTAATTTAATAGTGAGATGATGAGAGTAGATTATTCAAGAATATATTGATAGCCTAGAAATTCCTTGGCCTGTAATCTAATTAAAGACCTCTGGTCCTAAAGATTGCATCAGAAGATTATTTGATAGTTAGTGATTTCAGTCCAGTTTTTCACGGAGAAGTATCTAAGAAAACATCCATTGGTATTCTAAACAGACAAGTTACTAATAGAATAAAACATCATCGTTAGGCCTTCAAAGTAATTTTTCCAAAATACAATTCTGTTTCCTCAGGAAATTTCATCAATGAAAATGAGAAAGAAAAATAACTATTTGAGGATGCCAAATTTAACATACATTTGCAAGACCATAATACTTCTGGTAGAATAGCTTTCTTAGGAATAGCATCACAAGATGAAGAAGTGACAGCAGTGACTACCTACTGAAGGCAGTTAAGAGAATGCCATCTCCTTATTTGAGCTACTTGTCTATGCAGAACAAGTTGAAAGGAGCAATCAAGAGAAAGAAATAAAAGTAGAGCACCAGAAATACTCCTGCTCACCCAGATGCACACGTTGGCAGTAGTGTGCCACATCCCTTTTTAAGAAGAGTAATATTAAAACCTGAAAAATTAAACCCACATTATTTCAGTGAGAACTGTTGTGGCAGTAGAGGACACTATCTTGTTTATATCTATGCAAGGTTATGTCTCAATAGCAGCTCTTATTTTAAAACCACAGGATCAAAGAGCAGTTACTAAAACCTGCCTCATTCTGGCTCCTGACCTCTAGATAGCATCTCTGTAGTGGGACAGTACAGTGCAATACAACACCAAGTAGCAAAAGCTAGTTCCAAACAAGCTGATAAGGATGCCATAGCATGGTGTCGTGGTTTGAGCCGCCCCCCCCCCCCCCGGGAGCTGGAAGTGGTTGGTCCCAGGTGAGTTTCTGATGTGGGAACAATTGGAGCTGTGTTTCACCCCTGTGAAATTAGCATATTACAACAGCCGGAGGAAGCTGCTTGGGTAGTTGGAAAATCAGGCAGCCATGTAAGTGCCAGGGCGAGTCCTCCCCGAGCTTGGGGGAGCCCCTGGGCCCCTGCTGCCCTAGCCCAGCCAGGGCTGCGGGAGCTTTTCGCCGTTCCCCCCCAGCTGCCAGCGGGGGCGGCGGCACAGCCCCGAGCGGCCGGCCGGGGCTGGAGCTGGGCCCCCAGTGGGCAGGCACGCCACTGGAGCAAGAGAGAAACTCCCCAGGAGTTTTCCAGCCGGCCTCATCACCTTCCCCCACTGCAGGGGCAGAGGTGGTGAGGAGCTGGCTGAGCCCTGCAGCAGCCACGGAGTAGCCCAGGACAGGCTGGAGCGGCAGCCGTGACGCCTGTGTGGAGGCGATGGACCAAGGCCATCCGGCCCTGGCCTGGAGTAAGCCCCTGTGAAGAAGCAGCGACAGCAACGCACAGCACAGAGGAGAGCGGGCCTAGAATATGGCATAGAGCTAAACCAAGCACGTTTTTCTGGGAAGAGACTCTAATGAAATTTCGGGCAAAACCTAGAAAAATCCTGCGACCTGGGGGAGGAAGAATGAATCCAGCATGGAAGAGTCTTTGAACCTTACCCCCTGGGAGGAACCTTCAGGAAGCAGGGAAAGAAGACTTAAAAACTTTGGCTCCCTGTAGCTCCTGTTGAAGACCTGGTGCAGCAAAGACCCTTGCAGTCCAGGAGGAGCTGCTTGACGGAGGCCGAGCAGTTGGTGGGGGTGCAGCCTTACCCCCAAAACCCCAATTCAGAGAGAGAGACTTTAACTATCGCCCTGAAAACTTCTCCTGAACTGACATGGGAGGGTCCAGGGGTGGTAGAAATTGTGTTAATACTGTGTATTTATTTTTTCTTTAGTTTAAGTTTCTTTATTATAGTTTTCTTACTTAAAATTGGTGTATATCTATATATGTATTATAATATTTATTGTGTTAGTAATTTTAATATTAATTCCCTTTCCCCATACTGAGTTGCGTCTGTCTGAAAACTTCTCTTACACTGAGGCAAATTGTGGGGACTTGGAAATTGGATTTTTGGGAGCTTTCAAACCACAACGTATGGAAGCAACCTAATCACATTGGCACACATTGTGCTGGGCCTAATTAGGCTTGCTGAGAAAGGGCAATTTGTTTCCCAAGCTATCCTTCAATAGCTCAGCATGGCAGTGATGCCTGAGAGCTTTTTTTGGGTTTTTTAACTTTTATAGATTTTAGAAGTAGATGTATAGTGAATGTAGATTTTAATGTAGCTATATTTAATCCCTTACTCTTAGCATAATATTTACACATACCCAACCCTATTATCCCATTTGATATCAATCCCTAAGGCCTGAACCAGAAGCGTATTGCAAAGCTTAGGGATGCCTACATTTTCTTGTGCTGTATGTCCAATATGTTAGATTCTGATATGGCTGAAAGCAAGTCCACTCTTTCTGTTATGAAGGAAAAGTAGTAGTAAATAATGTTATTTCCAAGAAAAGACAATCTTTCTTCTAAATTATTTGTAATCTAAAGATACAAATTAATGGTAGGGTTTGTGTATGAAGCCCATACAGACAACTTGAAAAGGTTGAGAAATTTTATTTCAGAGCAGGGATTTCTCGTCACTGAGATACTTGATACTTAATTGATATTGAAATCCTCAGAGAGGCCAAGTAACTTCTGTAGACAACTATGAAAATCTCAGTCCGCATGGAAAGAAAATAGAGGTGAATGAATATTTACCAAAATATTTCCATTGTAATTAGTTCTAGAAATTCATGCTGTTGGCCCAGTTGCTTTGAATTCAATTCCTGAGAAAATGAATACCATTACTTCCTGTTGTTAAGAGGATGTACAAAAAAACTAAAACCACACATACAAAAGTGTGCTTGCTTGTATACACCCTGCAAGGATCTGCAGAGCAATCAGAAAAGCTGTTTGTGGTTTGGGAGACAAGCAGTAAAATGCTAAAAGCAGTAATTTGTGAATTCTTTTTGTGATCATCAAACATTATTAGAAATTATGGCTATTTTGTCATAACAAATATGTTATGACCTATGTTATGAAATATGTTATGGCTGTTTTGTCATAACATATCGTGGATCTATTGTCATAACAAAAATATTGCTAAAATACTTTATACTATATATCCATCAAATAATTTTACATAAGGAGTACTTTCATAAGAATCTCATTAGCTGATTTTCAGCAATGCTTTGGACCAGTAAACCTAATTAAAACCAACAGCTGCTTTGCTCAACTCAGAGAACTATGACCTCTAAGGGTCCTTATGCCTGACTTAATTCTTGTTTTTAAAAAGAAGCTAAATCTGAAAAGTAGATTTTTTAGAAAGAACAATTCAGCAGACACTCAACATAATTTTTAATCTTTAATCTGATAATTATATATCTTTAGATTTTTCTAATGAGAAAATATTGTGTTATTCACAATGTTTGATAAAAAATGCATTCTTTTTTATAGTTGTACACATGCTGCTGCTACCAGAACATAATAGTGTTTGCTTGAGGAAAATTTCACCACATAATTCCTACAGTGATGACTAATAAGTTCCTTTATAGTTTGATGTTAGTGTACAAACATTATTTTCTAAAAAAATAAAGCACTGAGAAAGTCAGGCAGAATGTTGGACTTAAGGTTCCATTATGATACTTACAAACAATAAACCATCCAATATGTTTTATGATATACGAACAATACTTGAAAATTAAAATTCCTTACATGAAACGGTGACTCAGGAGTACAGTATCATAGGTGCCTATTTCTGGTGTCACTATTCAATGCCTTGTTCTCATAATAGCATCTTGTTTTGTCTTCTTTCTGAGTTCTCATCAGGAAATATAATGCAACAAAGGAAATTTGCAAGATTTGCATGAATTGATACTACTTCTAATTTGAAAGACACAGGCAGCCTTGATCTTATCCTGTATGAGTTGAAGAATCATGTTGTCATTACTTGAAAGAATGAGATGGAATAGCATTACTTTCATAAGAACTCTGCAAATTGTATTGCTTGTATTTATGATTCCAATTTTTCAGTGTGTAGATTTGCAGCATATTGCATATATGCAGTATAGTGCATATAAATAGCTGGGTTTCTTGGTATAAATA
Organism: Lepidothrix coronata; assembly: GCF_001604755.1. Classification (NCBI taxonomy): domain Eukaryota; kingdom Metazoa; phylum Chordata; class Aves; order Passeriformes; family Pipridae; genus Lepidothrix; species Lepidothrix coronata. Next base: position 5,506,158 of record NW_016690183.1, read on the forward strand.
TAATAAATCCTATATTTTTGAAATGTACATATCTATGTGTTTATAATTTATATAGGTACTGTATATATTTACAAATATCTCTGTGATTAAGAAAGGGGCAGCTGCACAGAAGCTAAAGAATCCTGTGCAGATTCTCATTATTCTACCTTTTCCTCAGTCATTTTCTCCTTAGATTATTTCCTTAAAGTAACTCATACTGGTACCATACAAGAAGGAACATATCTCTCAACAGAAGCAGCTTCTGAGAGAAGTTTGCAAAACTGTAGAAAATTATAGAATCATAGAATGATTTGGGTTGGAAGGGACCTTCAAGATCATCTAGTTCCAACGTCCCTGCTGTGGACAGGGACAGCTTCTACTAGACCAAAGCCCCATCCAACATGGCCTTGAACGCTTCTAGGGATGGGGCATCCACAGTTTCTCTGGGCAACCTGTTCCACTGCTTCACCATCCTCACAGAAAAGAATTTCTTCCTAACATCTAATCTAAACCTCCCCAGTTTGAAGCCATTACCCCTTGTCCTATTGCAGATCCCTTGTCTTACATGCACTTGTAAAAAGTCCTTCTCTAGCATTCTTGTAGCCCCCTTTAGGTACTGGAAGGCTGCTGAAAGTTCCCCTCAGAAACTTCTCCATACCAAACAACCCCAGCTCTCTCAGCCTGTCTTCATAGTAAAGGTGCTCCAGCCCATGATTCATGGCCCTTTTCTGGACCTGCTCTAACAGGTCTTTCTAGTGCTGAGGACTCCAGATCTGGAGGCAGCACTGCAGGTGGGACTTGAGAGCAGAGTAGAGTGAAACAAGTACTTCCCTTGATCTCTTTTGATACAGCCCAGGATGTGGTTGGCCTTCTGGGCTGCAAGAACACATTGCCAAATCATGTCCAGCTTCTCATCCACCAACACCTCATTGTGTGTTTTGTCTCATTTGCTGAAGAGTTTTTCTGCTGTTTCTTTTATGTTTCCCCTGTTTTTCTGTTTTCTTTTTATATTGTTCTTCTGTTCTAATTATTCAAAACTGAATAATTAACCTTCAATATTTAAAGGGTTGTAACATTGATAAAATTGGAGAGATGTTCATTTTGATGATACTACTGAAAAAACTTTTCCTTTTTATAATTGAAGACATTTTTTCCGATGAAATGGCAACATTATTTTTATGTCAACCCTGGTTGACAGTAGAAACAAACTAGTGTAGTTGGTCTTTGATTTTACTTAACTCTTTTCAGAGCAGAAATAAAGGCAGTTGGTGAACCATCCATTTGGCTACAGTTTATAATATTCCTTAGGTCGTTCTAGGAACACAGTGAAGCAAGGCATCATCCCTGTTTCTGATGAGAGAAGAGGGAGAAGAACTTAATAAAAAAGAGCTGTATGCCTCATTTTTGAGTATCATAATAAGTTCACTTAGTGTCAAAACACAATTGGTTTATTAGGAGCCCCAAGAAAAGACTCACTACTGGGAAATCAGCAATTAGTCCTTCATGCAGTTATGAAAAATCTGATTTTGTATCTGCAGTGTAAATGGTGCTGCAATTTAGCCCAAGAAGTTATGAACGGTCACTCAGCTTCTGCCTGCAGTTTCAGCCTGTATATTACAGCAAAGTGAACCACAACAGCAATTAAATATAAAGAAGAAGAAGAATGGTTATTATTTTGTTATTTTTTCTTAAGGATAATTTGTTTAAGGGATCACTTTTGAGAGATCATATGTTTCTAATTTATTTTTAAGAAGAAACCTTTACTGAGCAAGGCCAAAATCCATTTAAAGGTACAATACTGACTAGACTTCAGTTAATCAGTGCTAGGACATTACGCTGCCATTGGGCGTAACATTTGTAGATATTATTGATATGCTGAGGGTTTGAGGTTTTTGCTCTCCATTGTCTTGGCAATGGTAGATTCAAGTTGTTAGATTTAAGAAACCCAATCTCAGATATCTTGAAATCCCAGAATGCTAAAATCACACCAACAGATTAATCAATGGAAAATATTAGATGATGTTAAAAAAGACCTGAAATTCCTTTTAAAGTTAGAAACAAATGACTTGTAAAATTTAGTTAATATTGGGAAATATAAAAAAATTTTAAAAATTTTCTGTAAAAATTGCTCTCTAAGCAGCTCAAGATACAATTGATGTATCTATTAATAAATCTATTAAACAAAAATGAAAGAAACATACTGAATACTTGAAGAGAAAATCTGACTCCACCGAAATTCTGGTAACACTCTTACCAGAACAGGTAGCACAGGCCCTGTATATGTAAAAAAGTGGAGGTCTGAATTTTCATTAAATATCTCAGTACAATTTCCACCTGCGCTGCATTTTGTGCCTATGTGTAGAACCTGTACCTCAGATAGAGACAACCTGGTGTCATTCATTTTTTTAATCAGCAGTGCTCTGCAGATTACTGTGCCTGACTCCCTTAGAGAAGCATTGACAAGGGGGTCCCTTGAATTAACCCTTGGACCTTCAAAACTTTCTGATTGTTGTTTTGCATACAACACCTGTTTTGCAGCTTGTCTGTGAACAGTGTTTGCTTTCAGTTGTATGATGTATAAAAGGAATCGTGAAAGTCACATGCATAGTGTAAAAAAAAACCCAAAGTATTTAAATTATATTTTAGTAGATGAGGACCTCTAGGGAGGTGGGACTTTTTTTCCTCAAGAACACCTTTGACAGGTGGAATTGTTTATGGGTTTGAGGCCAAACATTGGCAGAGTAAGAAGCCACTTCTGCTGTGTCTCAGAGAAGTTATAGATGTCTTATCCCTGTAAGTGTTCAAGACCAGGTTGGATGGGGCTTTAAGCAATGTAGTCTAGCAGAAGATGTCACTGCCCATGTCAGGGGAGTTGAACTAGATGGTCTTTAAGAGGCTCCTTCCAACTCAAACCTTTCTGTGATTGTGTGATTCTATAAGTATCTTGTGAGATGAGTCCCTGTCACGTGCTATTCCTGAATTGTCCTTAAATATAATCTGAAACAGCAGCATTTCCTAGAAAGGAGCAATGCCTCTCAACTAGGAAAATCAATGACAATTAAACAGTCTTTACTGTGGCACACCAGTGCCTCAAGCCTGTGACGTTTTATTTCTTTAAGAGATTTAAATGTATCGAAACCATAAATTGTCTTCAACTTCCACAATAATTTAAGAGGACAGATTAGCAAGGCCCAGGGTGAAATTTTATACCAAAATTAAAAGGAAGGAGCATCTGGCTCAGCGTCAGGACAGTCACACGAGGTTTGAGGTAGGGATCCAGTTGCAGTACTCCTTACATGTGAACTAATGAGCTGTTAGGATATTTAGGAGAGGGTACTTTGACAAGGGAGAACTTGAAAGGGGAAACCTGAATCTGATTTTAGCCACATCAAAGCTGCATGCAGTAAAGAGTAACCAGACAAGATTTTACCTGAGTTTGGTGTAAAATGGAATAAAACCTTCTGAAATCTCAGCAAGTTTTAGGAAGGGAAAGACCTGTTTCTCATTTGGATTTACCCTTGGCTTCTACAGTAACACCCTTGAGGGTATTTGTTCATTTGTCCTTCTGGAACACTTCTCCCATCTGTGTTTTCCCTGCTCCATTTCTGACTGTGTGCATGTACAGCATGCCTTGTACACTGTGGTGTGTGACACACATTAATACGTATAGAGAGCCTTCTGCTTCTGACCTTACAAACTGTCCACTTCAGCATTGTCATTCTATGAAATGTCCAACTGCAGTCCAAGAAATGCATTTTAAATGTGAATGCAAACATTTCTATTACTAATAACACCAGCGCAGCATTTTTTGCTTTGCTGGGATTAGGACCTTGATAGTTAAAGTTGCATTGGAGTAATGACGCTCCAAGGTTGCGTCCTTTACAGACACGGCAAAGGAAGGGGAGGCCTTTGCTATGTCTCTGATGATAAAATTAGGAAGAATTATTCCATGTGTTTGGTGAGATTATATTAAAGTGGAAGTATATATTTGTGGCCCATAAATATGTTAGGTCACAGAAACTGTGAGAAATTTACGTGTTGCAAAATGTTGCAGTTATATTTCATTCATGCTGAAAGTCAGATTTTTAGAAAACAATCTGAAATCTGATAATGATGTAAATAAATGCCTCTCTCCTCAGTGAACAGCCATATTCTCACATAAACAGCTGCTGTTCAGCTAGGGACACCTTAAAAAATAAAATTAAAGTACTATGATCGGCAAAGAGAAACTCACAGGAAATTCCAGCTTAGAAGGCTAATTCTGAATATACTCCACCATGGTTCACTTTCATGCTCTGTAAAATGGGGATAATAATCTGTATTGATCTGCCTACCTTTTAGCAATGCATTAAGAAGAACTTAAATGGTATCTTTACAGTCTTTTTGAGCAGACTGATATATGCAGCTCTTACAATACAGCTTAGTAGCTGGGCTTGCTGTTTTATCAGGTTCTCCATCAGGAGAGCTGTCCTGCTTTTCTTTATGGTTCTCTAGTCTTCCCATGCCAACTTCTAACTGGGCAATTGTGGTAAATTGATGAGGACTTCAGCACCTACCACTTGTTACCTGACCTACCATAGCTAACCAAGTGCGCTCTTTTAGCTCCAGGAGTTGGTTTAAGTTGTCACACTGTACTTCACGGCTGAGCCAACCTAGAGACACACCATTGGGGTGTGACTGCTGAAGGAGAAGTCACTCAGCAGGACCCTGTCACTTGATCGAGTCATGTCTTAGCCTAATAATGGAAGAGGGTGATCCTCTGGTGAGAGCTGCCCGCCCCTCCAGCTATGCCTGAGTTTCTTGGATGTTATTGCATGATGCTTTTTGAGGATGGATTTTCTGGGGTTGTTGTATCTCACCTCTGGTGACTTAGATAAGCAGAGATCCTCAGAGATCTCTGGTACTCTTCACCACACAGTTCACACCTGTATCCATTTTATATCTTTAGCAAGAGATTCAGAGTTGTTTCTCTAGTTTTGCACTTGCACAAAGTAACTTAGTCATCTGTCCTCAAAGCTAACTGATGTTTTCACTAAACAGTTATTTTACAGCTAATTGTACAGATTCCATTGATATAATCTAAATTAATTGTTGAAATCAATAGGAATTTTATATGTTTTGGTTTATTTATTTGTTTTGGGAACAAACTTGGTTTTGAGTTTCATTAGAAACAGTTCTGCCTATTTTCATGAGCAAACTACTCTGTGACTAGCGCTGTCTATACTTCCCTTTCCCTTTCCATCCATCCCTCTCTCCATACATACTTAATGGCTTTGAAACAGCTGATCAGTTTCAACAAAACTTACCAGAAACAAAGGGATCTAAAAAAATTATTAAACTCCCAATTGGAATGAGAATCGGCAGACAGACTGAGGAAAGCTGCCCTGTTACTATCTCTACTGAGGAAAAAGAAGGAGAAAACAGCCATAATCCACCCTCTTTCTCAGCACCAAGTAGGTCTATACTAGTCAATGTATGTGGTAAGGGATATAGGGCAACTGGGATCATTCTCGTGGGGGTCAAAATGGACCCACCAAAGTATGGTTGGTGCTGGGGATAAAGAGGAGGAAGCAAGGTTTCTGGAGAAGGAAGACTATAAGCCTTACAATAGGGTAGATGTTTTCTGGCTGGCTATGATACAGAGAGAGGAGGTATGGTGAAGGAAATAGAGATGTGTTTTGCCTTTTTTTTTTTTTTTTTGCTTTTCCCATTGCAATAATCCTATGACTCCAGCTTCATATGTTGCTGTTTGAAAATAAACAAAAAGTTTGGGTTTAGTCCCAAGTTTTATCAGAAGTTTTTTTCAGATGTTCTAATACTTGTAAAAAGAATCTTCCAACAGCATGTCTTTTTTCAGCCTAGAGGCTTATTGACTGACAAGCTTTCTTACAACATCTGTTTGACATCTCATCCTAATATTAGTTTTACAGTCACATTCACTGTATTCCCAAGTCTGAGATGTCATAAGTGTCTCTTTCTGCAAGTACTTGCCCCAGAAATGTTACTTAATATATTTTATCTAACATCAGTCCTCCTGTTGTGTTGTACTTCATAGTTGTCATCCAAAACTGGTTGCATTTTTATGAATGTATCTTAATAAGGCATGTCCTGAAAGGCACCAGTATCCCTCTGTTCCTTCCTGAGATCACATGGTAGTAATGGGTGGTCATCTAGAGTACTAGGAATCAGTAAGTCAAGGAAAATTACACAGGCATTACACAGTTAGTACCATTGTACGGATGAGTTGTAGAAAGAAGGACAAAACCACTGATATTTATATCTATTTCACTCTATGTTAAAATATGAGGTGGGAACAAACCATGATGCAGGGCCCCAGGCTTGGCCCAGCATTTGTTTCATACATTCTCAGCCACGGCATATTGTTGCAGGTGACAGTGGACAGTGGCAAAATGTACAGGTGATATGTGACATGACAAATGAGTTTGAAAGTCCTCATTACCCCAGTGAAGGAATGGTTGTTTCCCACCCTCAGCCTGTCTTACCTGTCTCTCTGTGTTTATTTCACCTAAGTTTGACTTAACATGCATAATATAAGTAATCACGTGTGGTAAGTATATGTGGCAAGTGTGCATTTTCCCTATGTTGTTTTTTCCAGATTATTGGAACAATCCCATTGATGCCTAATCCAGTCCCCTCCAGCCAGGCAGCAGGTGGAGCTCAGGGACTTCAGGTGCAGCCGATAACTCCACAGTTACTGACCAATGCCCAGGGTCAAATCATCGCTACTGTCATCGGCAACCAGATACTCCCAGTGATCAATACCCAGGGAATAACTCTATCGCCGCTCAAACCAGGCCAGCAGGTAAAGTGTCTGTAGATGGAATGATTTTCAAAACAGACACACAGAAATCTTCTACTTGTCAAGGACACTTTTGTGGCCTCTCTAAAAAACCCCAGTTCTTTGTCATTTTTAATAACAAAAATTAATTTCTAGTGTATTACTGCATACTATATATGTAGTTATTAATAATGTCATATTATATAATTTACTTATACATCCAAGAATTATCCAGTTATTCTTTTTCTTTTCTTTTCAGGGTCAATATAGGGCCAACTGAGATATTTTCTGCAGTGAAAGTGTAATAGGATTATGAGACAGGGGAGACCCACCTGGCCTATGAAGTTGAGTACCTTAGTTAGTGGTCATCTAGTAGGCTGGGGTTTGAAATGATTCGGAACATGCAAGAAAAGAAAGGAAAAATATAAAATCTTGTTAGTCCTCTTCACTGAAAAATCAGATATGTTTATATATATTTGCATAGACAGAAAGTATTTTAGGGAAATTATTACTCAGTGTAAGGCAGCAGGTGATTCACAGAGTTAAGGATGGCTCCAGTGACCACATTGACCCAAAAGATTTCTGTTGTTCTTTTTATAGTATTCTAAAGTCAAATTAATTAGTTTTGCCTACATCTGTAGAGCAAGGAATTGTAGTCCCACATTTTTCTCTGAAAGAGACAAAATTGAGGATGGAAAATCCATCAAATGTGATTACCAAAGAGGTACTTATAAAAATGTCTGTTACTTAAATGTTCATCTTAGCATCTCTGTTGCTGGTAGTACTTTATTGCCAGTCCTGCCTACACCTCTAAGCACAGGTAACAGCTTCTTGTATGCTGTTGAAAATCCCAGGACACCCTGAATTCCAAACCAATGATTTTATCTTTTTTTTTCCCCAAATCTTCATTCGCGAAGCTTAGCCGTGATTTTTTCAAATTTAGGAGTAGAGAACCAATGGATCTCTAAGGTGACTTTTCTGTTTGTTTTGAAAAGTTTCCACATCAGAATGGTTACATGATTTTTTTCCCCATCTTATCCTCCGTAGTATCTAGCAGAGGCATTTTCCAAAGCACTTGTCATTTATCTAACTCTATTTTCTTTAATGGGAGCATACTTGCACTACTGATGAGTGCTTTTGCAATCATTCCATGTATATGGTTTCAAACAAAGTAGGATGGATGGGAGGGCAGGCTTTGGGTTCTCCACACAGGAAAGCTTGACAATAGAATAAGAAACTCAGTCGTTTATATTTGGTTTCCTGGGTGTGTGTGAGGTGGGGTATTTCTTTCTGAATCAGTCCCCTGAAGAGATTAGATCTTTCCCTCCTTTATGGGGGAAGCTCTCAAAAATCATAGCAATCCTGAGATCCCATTTGAAATACATACAATTTTGAAGTAAAGCGGAGGATAGAAGACCTGTACTATTGCCTGAGACATTCTCATCTGCAGGACTCACCTTCTGAGTCCTGCAACAAAGCAACTTCTTCCAGGCAATGTCTGCCAGTAGTGTTGGTGGACAGAGAGGGGACAGAGGTGTGACCATTTTCTGCACAGCTCGTGGCACTGGGCTCAGATAAAGGGACAAACTGCTGAAAGCTGCAGTTTGCTGACTGAGCGGGGTGCAAGGCAGAAAGCTCTGTTTAGCTACATTATGATGTATTGTACTAATTCACCCAACCTCTGCACTCATGTGACACTATCAGTAGGCAGAGATCAACAGTCGTAGAGAATTGGTTACATCCAAGAGCCTTAAGCTGGTCTGCCCAGCAGTGCTGTGGAGGTAGAAAACATTGTTTTGCCAATGCCAGTTCCACAGGGTTCACCCTTTGCCTGTTACACAGAGTCCTGAGGTCCCAGGGGTTGCAGGAAGGGCAACCAAATAACATGGTTTCCTTACTTTGGATCAGATTCTCTTGGAGCTTGATCAAGATGGTATTATTGATTGGGGAGGGGGGAAAAAAGTAGTGCAAACACTATATGAAAAAATAGTACATGTTATTATTTGTATAGGAACCACAGAATGTATGTATTTGTGCTCCCTCTACTGGCTCTTCTGATTTTACTGAAGGAAGTCAGAGGAAATTTTGCCGTGAATTTCAGTTGGAGCAGAAAAGAGGTATGAGAGCTAGATTTCCCTTAGGAATAATGCTGACGGACAGTGAAAAGCAATTGAGCTAGTACTATACAAGCTGTCGTAGTATTTGAAAAGTGAATAGATTTACATGAAGTTTAAGGAGACCCTGAATTTATTTTATTGCCTGGGTAAAGATTTAGCCTAACTGCAGTGTTTGGGTAATGATAGCGTATTTAGACATACAGTTTAAAATCTCATTTTCAGAAGAATTGAGTGAATGCTTAAACCCAGAGGGCTCAGCAGGAATTCAAAATATTTTTGAAAATGGTGTCACATGGCATTTGGTGTCTTGTAACTTGATGAAAGAAACTTCAGAATGGGGAAAGATTACAACACAAGTTTGAGAAAAGTTTTTAGAATGTCATGGAGAAATGAATGCAGGAAATAAATAATGTAGTAAAAATGTTTCAGTTACAGATGATCCTAGTTTAACTTTAAACTTGTCACTTCCTTGGAAACTGAGTACTTCAGGAGAAAAAGAGGTGATTGCAAGCAATGATAGTAAGCTGCTGCTTGTTAGCTGAGTCACAGTAATGGAACCTTTGTAAACTGCTCCAGTTGCTAAGTAATGCGTGCTAGTGCTTACTTTTGCCTGATGACTGAAGACTTAAATGTCTCAGATATTGGTTTTAGTCAGCTTTACTTAGGTAGACTACGTGTTATTTATTCATACAACTTTTTCAAACTTGACAGACTAAAACCTCAATGTCTCCTCATGGAAATGAGTTCATAGATTACTTACATGTAGCGTAAAGTGGTGTTTCTTTTTCTGTGCTATAAATAGGTTGCTTTTTAATGTACACGAGCAAGTCTGTTGTAGCCCTATTCCTCTTGTCTTTAAGTATAAATAAAAGTTTTTGATTTATGTTCTTTAAACTACCTACAGTAGGGATTGTTCCTCTTCAAATTACACTGAGTAGGTAAATCTTCAGGTTTTTTACTATTTTCCAAGAGTTTGCTAATCTAAGAAGCACTGTCTGTGCACACATCAAGAATTCTCTTAGAAATTACAGCGGCTTTCTAAAGCACGCAGCTGTTTGCACTCCTGTTTTAGTCTGTATCCTTTTTATCTCTGTTCATAAACAAGTTTTTCTTTGCCTTTAAAACTTTTTACTGCCCATCTCCCAAACCTTTCAATTTCCACATTAATCTCTTCAAGATTTTTTGATCAGAACTGAATGCCATGGTCACAGCGAGGATTCATCACTGTTCTACATAATAACTTTATAATATTTTCAGCATTATTTTCTTTCTTTATCTCAATACAGTCTAACATCCTGCTTTTTTTTCTCTCTCTGTTCACTGAGCATTTTTTTTCAATAAGCAGATGTATCCACCATAATACATCTTTTCTTCCCCAGTTGTTAACATGTGTATCTCTAAAATGGTTCCTTTTGATGTGAATCACTTTGCACTGATCTACTCTGTATTTCATCTCTTGTAATGCTCCCCTGGCATGTTATAAACAGGATCTGTAAGTTATTCATGGTATTCCGTACTAACTGAAGAAATTCATGTGTTCTTCCTGATGATTCAACTTCACCACTGTTCACCATATTTTGTTGCTTGTTGCTGAAACCATTTAAAAGTTAGGTATAAATCCTTTGTTCTTTGCTTGTAGTCTCCTTTCTTGAAAAAGGATGATTTATTCCCTAATTTTATGTTTCTTTCTTTGTGTACCATAATAGAAAAGTACCATGTAACCTTAACTTCTGCACTTCCTCCATGACTCTGGAGAGGGATTTTGTCAAAATGGAGGTTGTATGGCCAAATGCACATTGTTTTCAAGAACAGATGAGTTCGTTGTAACAACTTGTTAGCATTGCCATTGACTATCAGATTTGAAAACTTTGTTTCAAGGTATTCTTTCATATCTTTAACAACACAATGTTAATACAGCAGAGCTGACAGAAGAACTTGAAATTGCAGTCCTAAGGAATTTAGGAAAGGATGCACTTTGCTTGACTTAAAGCAATTATGTATCTGGTGTAAGCTAGTTAACTGGATTTCCGGTGTAGACATGGAGAAGGAAACATACGCATGTCCAGTGGGCAACTCAAACTGTCAAAATAATTTTAGATATGTTGAATCTCTTGTAGGTATCTTAAGGTATCTATTGTCTTCATTGACATGAGAGTGGGCTAGAGTAGCTATTTTAGGATCATCAGTTAACTCTTCAATGAATGAAATTAGGTAAGAAGAATCCAGCTGCCAGTGATTACTGGGGCTCAAAACACATCCTTGTCTATGAATTCCCTAAATAGCTTTCCTACTAATTTGTGTTTTCATAACTATTTGCTTGCCCATACAGAAGCACCTTCTATACATTCTATTGTTCTGCAGCGTACCTCATAAAGCAGGTTCCCTTCTCACTGTTGCCTGGCTCTTTCCTTCTACATACTAGCTTCATTAAATCAGGTCTGTAGTCCCAGTTGTCCTCAGTCTTGTTTTATCTACACTGCCTGCCAGAACTTTTCATATTTCATTGTGTCCAATAGCACAACCAGCTTTGGGCTTCTGCCAGCTCTAACACAGTGAAACAAGCTCCTAGGCAGCATTTTCTTACGTAGTCGGTTCCCCATCCTTGCTGTCGTTGGCTATCATGCTCCAGATCAACTGTTGAAAGGACACAGCTACCTCTTAGATGGATGGGCCTGTGGTGATTCTTGTGCATCTGCTTTCCAAATGCTAGTTTCCAAATGTACCTATTCCGTTGGTCTAAGCAGTGTGAAGAGATACCTTTTATACTATATGTACTATAATATACTATAGTGAGAGAGAAGATGCTTATTAAGTATCAAATAGCATTTGTATTCAGATTACTATATTCACTTACTTGAATTTATTTGAGTAAGCAAAATTAGGGTGATGGGATACAGTACTTGTGAAATATTCTGGCAGAGTTGACTGTGAAAGTGATTTGGCATGAAGGGTGTGGATATGTGTATTAAGTTGTCCTCTCCATTTGCTGGTAGCTTAAGGAAATGTCTTTGAAGCCCATGTCTGATCATGCAATATGAGTAGGTTTGAAGACAGACTTCATCTGCCATGGTGCTGCTCTCAAATCAGCACACCAGTGCAGTGGCCTCAGCACACCACCATTCTTTCTCATCCTAAAATGTATGACATTTTAGGAAATGTTTTAGTAAGTGTAAACAGGACTCCATTTATAGGAAAAATAAAAGCATAAAAACACTTAAACTACTACTTCTGAAAGGCATTATCATGGAATTTCCAATGTTTGGGAATCTCTTTTTATATAAAGATATTTATTTTTCAGCACCTTCCATGGACTTCAATCTTTACAAGAGCTGATGTCTGTATTTCCCAGAAAGAACTAGCTGACATCAGAAAAAATTGAAAATAGTTATTTATATCATAAAGAGGATTGTTTAAAATGTATTTCTTGCTCTTTGTGTTACTCCTCTTAGTTTAATCTCTTGTGCCCTTTTTGTTATATTGTCTTTTTCACCTTTGTCTTCTCTAATCTGTTGTGTTCCCTCATCTCTCAGATTTCCTTTTCACTGAATCATAGAAAAATAGGACTGGAAAGGACCTGAAGAGGTCATCTAGTCCATCTCCTCCCCCTAGGCAGGATAAACTGTCCCTATATCATTCTTGACAGATGTTTATCTAACCTGTTCTTAAAAATCTTCGGTCAGGAGGTTCTCTGACATTCCTAGGCAACCTAGGCCACTCTGCTTAGCGTTCAAAAGGTCTTCCTGATGCCTGGCCCTAGACTCCCTTACTGCGATTTAAACTCATTACTTTCTTCTCCTTTCCATTAAGTCCTTATTTTGCCCTTGCTGTTTGTCCAGATTCTCTGTAAAACCAAGTAGCAGTTCTGTTATGATACAGGGCAATATTCTGTCGAAAGTTTTCTTTAGTTCCCCTTAGTTTCTTTCTTTTTCCTTATCTTATGTAAAATATGGTGTTACTCTATCACTAATATGCAGTTTTCTGGATGCAGGTAACAACATCCCTGATCTTACAAGACCTTTAATACAGAACTTCTGTCAACCATCCCAGGGATGGGAATATTCTACATATATGATTTTAAAACAAAATTCAGTTTACAGACCTAATTCATTCTTTGTCTCTGCACTGTCAGTCAATACTACCTTCACTGTTAACAGCAGCATGTAAAGCTGATGTAAAAGAAATAAGAATCAGGCCCTTTGCAGTTTTCAGTTTATTCTTATAAAGTATTATGATGCACTTTACTCTTCTCATATTCACCTCATTCCTCAAGCTGTAGTGTGCATACATATATTCCTGCCAGATACTGATCAGTGTTGCATAAAGTCATCATTCTGGCATGTCTACTATATGCACCTACACTGAATGGCACTTACAGCAACTGCTTCTGTAATTTCTGTGCCTCCTTCTGTCTTTAAATGGAAAATGCACAACAGTCATAAATATAATTCATATCATATGTATGTGTCTAAAATTGGGAAAAGTCAGCTATTGCAAGTTCAAATTGATTCTGTCATCTAGAATCTAATTCATAATCTAATCGTTGTCTCTCCTTAAGGCTATTTCTGGAGTGGAAATTATAGTGGATGAAAAGAGAGAGAGTATTTTAATGCAATTTCATGACATAGATAACTATCATTGTTCTTTAAGCGGGACATTTACAGCTTAACCATCATGTCTGTAAATCAGAGGGGGTGCTGGAAATTATGTAGGGAGTTAAAAATGAAATCCTCCCTCAGTCTCTGGTCAAGTCTTAAGGTGATTCTTTAGCCTCTTCAACCCAATTGCTTGCTTCTCCCTCACAAGCAGTGAGTCATAAACCAACAATCTGTAAATATCACTTATATATTGCTTTTGCACCTGTTCCTGTGTAGGAATACTAGCCATATTCCTTTTTGCCCAGCTATATTTTGGGAATTTCTGTATTTGTTTAAAGATTTCTGGACTTTCAACAAGAAAACTGTCAAGCTTCTGGGTATCCCAGTTATTTCAAAAATATATTTGCAAATGCATTGTACAATACATGTACCAAACCAAACACTTTCTAGCCTCAACCATCACACTGTGCATGTGCTCTGACTGTGTGCATTCCTTGCATGCACAACTGGAGAATGCAGAATACCCTCTCATTCTTGGAGCTTCCTGGAAGCTTCAAATTTATTGTGCACATGCTCAGCAGTTCAATTGTTCAGGGACTTTATGTGTAGCATGGCTGGAAAATGCTGGATTTGCCATCTGCCTGAGTAATACTGATGGGAAATTGTTTAGAATAATAAAAAAAATATGAGAGGAAGGTTCAAGAGATTATCCAGACCACTCTGTTGTTCTCAGGTGGAGTAACTATTTTTAACTAACTTGCTCTTAAGCATTCTCATAGAAATCCACAGATTCCACCAGCAATCTATGCCAGTGCTTCACTGCCAGGTTAGACAGCTTTTCCCAGAAACTAATTTGAACTTTCCAGGTTATGTCTCATTCTCTTCAGTATAAAATGTAAGACAGAATAATTATCTCCTCATTAGCTCTGCCTGTGTTCAAAGCAGGCATCATATTCCACTTGGTCTTCCCTTCTTTAGATTTAACATGGCCAGTTCATGCCAGGTGTCTTCATAAGCCTCAGGAAACTCCCAAGCATTCAGCCACTCTAATTATTCTCCTCCAGCTGGTCCAGGTTCTTCTGAAGTGTGGCATCTAGCTGTGTACATGGCATTCCTCTCTGCAGAGGTCTCTCCCGTTATTAGTAGAAAAGGTGCACTTCACATGTACTGCAAACACCGCTCCCACTCACACAGCTTTGTATGGGAAGTGCCTTTACGTCACTTTTGTAAGATCCCAGGATTGCAGCTGGCGTGTTCAAACTGATAGGAACATTTTGATTTCTAATCCTTGCATCCAGCCTGTCAAAATTCTCTCCCAGCATGTTATCAACATGTAAATTTACTAATGATATTCTCTGCTTCATCAAGAAAATATTAAATAGTGCAAAATGAGGACAGAAGCACCATGCATGCACACTTCTGTTTCCACAGATATCCATCCTCTCAGTTTTGTTTTCCAGCTACTTCTGCATTCATTCTGCAGCAGTTTCGCCTAAACTATGTTTTCTTAGGTTTTAAAGAATGTCACACGAGGGAGTGTCGAGACACTCGTAAAGTCAAACCACCTACTGCTTTTTCCCTGTCTGCAAGGCCAATTACCCTGTCTTAGAGGGAGATCAGATTGGTTTGACACAGTTTGTTCCTAACAATCCATGTTGTCCGTTGCTACCTTGTTTTCTTGTGGGTGCTTACAAATTGTTTGATTATTTTTTCAGTACTTTGCCACGGTTGAAGTTTAGTTGACTGGACTATAATTTTGCAGATCTTTCTCTTTAAAGATAGCTGCTGCATTTGCTCCTCCATCCTCATAGATAAGTAGTAACATCTTTAAGACTGTTCCACGTGGTGTGAAAGCATCCAACTCATCTAAATACAGTACTTATCTTCCCTTGCCTAGACTGAAATCTTTAGTTTTGCCAGAGATTCCCTCAGACAACAGACCCAGACCCCAAATGCCTGCTTGTTTCTGAAAGCTGCAGTCTGGATGTGATGTGGGTATAATGGATGGGCAGAGAGTCCATTTCTGCAGTGTTCAGAGGAGGCCAGCCCTCCTAGTGGGATGTTTCCCTAGGAGAAGATATTATAAAAGTAGATATTCTGGGTTGAGAATTGTCTAAAGATAAAATCCAGTTCTTAGAGAAATTTTTTTAAGATACCCAGTGCTTGCATAAGTCTGAAATCTGAAAGCCTTTCAGCTTCTCAACTATTATCCCCTTGATAAAGTGCCAGTTATATTTTTTAAATTGTGCTTGATCCAAACTCCAAAATCCTTGAGATAATGAAATGCTTTTGTTTATTGGTCCCTAAGGAAGTCAGAATAGGCTAAAACTGGCCAGATAAATAATTGTCATTATTGTTAAAGAGTAAATCAAAGTTTTTTGCTTCATTTTCTGTTTCATCATTCCATGTGGAAGGTAGAAAAAGAAGTTGTAATTTTTTCCATTCTTAAACAGATTGTAAGAGGAACACTGTCATTAAAATAGTTCATACATATTCCACAGAAATGTATCATCTTGAATGTGAACAGATACGTTGATCTACAGTGCTATACAATTTGTTTTCTACTTAGCATCAGTCATTTCTGTGTCCTGGGAGCATAATACATATAATTTGACTGTTACTAATGAATGTAGCTCCTTTTGTAAAGTCATTTGTTCAGTTAGATATCAAAAGAGAAAAACTCATACTCCTTAGCATTTAAGAAATAGATTTGAATTGCTGACTTCAAGCAAGACCAAATAGGCCATTATCTTTTCCCCTTTTAGAAAATGCAGGTAACAGCTCCTGCTGAAAAGTGAAGCCTTTTAAGATATTTTTATGATCTTTTTTGATCACTACCAAGAATCAACATAAAATAAAGGTATAATAAGTAGCAGTCACCAGAGTACATCAGAACTGTATTACTGTATTCTTATGCTCTGAAAGGGCTTTACTGGACTACTAGAATCCAATTCAGAACTGTAAGGTCCATTGTGTACTTTCATTCTGTAGAGAGACTGCCCTTGGATTTTCTGGGAGTTTTATGTGAAAATCAGTACCAGAGAATGTTCCTAGTCTTCAGTCCCACATGAAAGCATATTATAGGTGTGGTGGCTTGAACCACCACAAAAATCTAAAAATCCAATTTCCAGGTTTCCCCCACCCCTTTCCACAATTTTACCTTAACACTGAAGAGAAACTTTCAGGCGAGACATCTCTGTAGGGGGAAAAGGGAAGGGAAGATATATGCATTTATTTTATACAAATTAAATATTGTACAAGCTAAAAGCAACTATATATATACAATGTTACACACTTCTATCAGTCCCTCTAAGCCTCTCCCTTAATTCAGTCCAGGAAAAGCCTTTGGGCTGATAGCTAAGCAGTCTTTCTCTCATGGGAGTGTTCAGGGAAAAAAGGTTTTCTCTGATCCGCTCCCCCCACCAACCTCCAGCTGTTTACTGAAGTCTTTTCTTCCTTACAAAGTCCAAGAAAATAGTTTGAGTCTGTGCTCTCTTGGTTCCGTGCCAGTCTCTGCTGTGTGATTCTCTCTCTCTCTCCCTCGCTTCTGTAGCTGCTGTAGTTCAGTTCAGCTTATCACGTGCACGCGTCCTGGAATTTTCATTCCTTCTCCAAGTGAGTTTTCGGCTGCCCCTGGTCAGACCTCTGCAGGGGCAACTCCCAAACCCTTTGTCCCATTTCCAATTTCACTTGGAATTCTTCTAGCTCTGCAAACAAGTCACAGCCACAAGTCCAGTACCAAGCATGCCTGCTAGGGGAGTAAATATTTGCAACTCTCCTAGCTGGCCTCCAAGTCTGCTCCAACTGCCTTTACAGTGGAGGGGAAGAACAGGCAAGGAAACTGCCCCAGCCCTAGTCGAACCAAGGCAGAAGAGGCCCAGGGGCCCCCTTGATTCAGGGGCCCCCCAGCCACCCCTCATGTCTCTAATCCTCTCTTACACAGCTGCCAACTCACACTTCCGGTGGTTGTGTATATCTGATTTTTCACAGGAGCAAACAAAATGAGCGGTGATTGATCCTTCAGGGGAGACTGCCCTGGGACCCAATCACCTCACCTCTAGGCCCCCCGGCTCCTGGGGGGGGCAATTTCAAACCAAGACAATAGGCAGAATGGATTAATGGTTCTTTCCTTTCCCCTAGTGAACAACCAAAGACTATAATCTTGTAAATTTGTAAAAAAAAATTTTAGAAAATCAGATTCATGTATCACAGTGTATCATTTGCATTTACCATACTCACTAGACTTTTTATGTGTGTCTTACTGCTTACAGTCCTGATGTGAGTGGGGATCAGAAGTTTCCCTGTGAGTTTTAGTCAAGGATAATTCATCCATTGTGAAATAAGTTTTCATCACTTTTATTTGTTTGATAGATCTGATGTCATAAAACAAATTATTACTTCCCGTAGGAAAGAGATTTTGCCCCGATTTATGTCCTTCTTCCCCATTCCCACTCTTCTTGGCCCTGGTCCTGCAGTATGAAAGGACGTCTCCCAAACAATGCTGATTTATAGGAGAACCTATGTAGGGAATAAAAGTCTAACTTAATGAGTCAGAAAAAAGGTAAGCTCATATATTTAATAAGTCAGAATGCTGCTGTGGATGTCATATGTCTCATCACCAATTTCAAAAACAGTATTTAGCTTCTAGTTAGATTAAGTATCCAGTTAAACTAAGTAAAAATTGAAAGACAACATTCAAAACAGCTCAGATTGCTCTGTAACAGTCACCCAAACAAAGCCCATGGTGTTTAGTGCTCCGATATGATTTGTTCCCCAGAAGCAGATGGGTGACATGGTGCATTGAAGGTTTTCTATTACTGGTTCACTTTCTAAATACCTATTTTTACATTTTAACATATAGCTCCATCAGCCCTCCCAGACGCAAGTGGGACAAGCAGCCTCACAATCCAATCTCCTGCATTTGGCTCACAGTCAAGCATCTATGTCTCAAAGCCCAGTGCGTCAGGCTTCCTCTTCTTCCTCCTCATCCTCTTCCTCTTCAGCTTTGAGCGTTGGCCAGTTAGTCAGCAGTAAGTATTGCTCCTTGGCTCTCCTTAATTCTCCCCTCTGTTTGTCCTCCTCGATGCTGAGTTCCCTGATCTGCTTTCCCTCCTTTTGTTTTTTTAAATATAGTAGATTGTATATTGCTAAGTAGAGTGACTCTCGCCAGTAAGAACTACTAAGTGCTGTCGTGGATGTGGCTGAAGGTAAACGTGCCTTGAGAAATTGTAATCAATGCTGTAAATGGTCGTAAAAATGGTAGCAGCCATTAATTGACTCATGAGGGCAATTCTTATAACTGAAATGTAGTTTATGTTTTTTTGAAATGAGAAGTTTTTGAATTAGTCAATATAATGAATTACATTTCTCAGAATTTGGTGGGCAAACAGATTCTCCTACTTTCGGTTAAGCTGCTTGTTTTTTTGTTTAGTTGATATAGTGAACCATTTTACAAACCCTCGTATGACACAAATCTAGAGTAAGAGACTTTTCTGGCCAGGAAAAACTTGCACAATTTAAACAAGAACAAACTGGAACATGTGGGGGAGAAGAAAGAAGCATGCTGCAGTAAAACTGAGTTTTAGTGTTAGCTGACCTGAACAGCCCTTTCTTGCAGATCACACAGATCAGGGTCTTTGCTATTAGCTTATCAGCCCTAACTTTGGTCTTTACATAGCAATAACAATGGGCTGAGAGTATACATATTAACAGTTTTTGCACATCTGCAAAAATCAAGTGATTTGGATGACCTTGTTCAGTGATGCTTCATGTACATATTTCACGTAAACAAACACTATAGCTCATGCCATATTGTTAATGTAAAATATATGATTGATACAAGCTTATGAAGGGCTTGGAGAAACTGTCATGCAAGAAAATACATGAAAAAATGTTGGTTAGTTTATTTCAGAGATTGTTTATATGGGGAAGTATCTAGTAGAGCTAGAGTGGTAAAATTATGCTGATATGACTCCCAGTGTGAATTCTTTTATTCTGTAATAAAAATATCTGCATATAGCTATGGTTATAATTATAGTGATATAAATATACTGCTGTTGATCTGTCAGTAAATTTTCTCATGTTTCTTATGCTTGTAAGCATAAGAGGCTTCATGTTAAAAATACATAAAGTTTACCCCTTGTCTATGTGGGAAAATTGAGTAAAATAGCTGGTGTGGAATAAGTTATATTTCAATGGCTAGTCCAGAATAGCTCCTCTTGTGGACATTTTTATTTACAATAAAAGCAACATGGAAGAAGCTCTTTTAAATTTGCGGAATAAGCCCGTCAAAATTTAGGAGATGCTAGAAAAATAATTATTTGTTCAATTGTATGCAATTCCTCTTAGAACATGTATTTTATTATAACAAGATTTTATTGTGATTAAAATCATGCAATCATGATTTTTTTTCCTCATCCTTCTTTCAGTGCATTCCCAATGGAATTGTCTTAGGGATGCATCAGAATTACTAATGCAACAGGGGGGCTGTTGTCCCAAGGTTTGTTCCTTACCTGATTCACTGAGCTGTTCCCCAGTTTGCATAACATTTGAGGTAGGGAACTGTAGAAGGGTGAAGGATGGTCTTGTCTCAGGCAATAGCAGCCTAAAGACCTGAAGCTTTCTGTCTGCTATGTAATTCTAGTGCAACAGCAGGCAAATCACTTAAAAGAGATTTTTCACAAGTGCTCCCTCAATATCCAGCTTGAGATTCTGGACTTTAATTTACAGAAGAACCTGGTACTCACAGTTACAATTTTAAGTGCCCTTTCACTGTAGAACTGTATCAAGAACCATTTAAAGACAATCTAAAACACCATTTCCTGCTTGACATAGACTGGGTACCTAAAAATGCTTTTTCCCTTAATATCTGTCCACTTCTTTGTGAATGAGAAGGGGAAGACTCTCATCTTGTAGAAACACAATAAAATAAATTAAGATTTAAAAAAAAACAGAAGGGCTCAAGAGGAGATGTCTTGAGTGAAGGACTTTAATAGGGGTCTGGAGCCACACACTGAACAAGTAAAAAGGCAATACATCAATCATTTCAACTGTAATGAAGGACAATTCATCCTGTGCACTGGACAGAGCACATGAAAATTAACTGGTAGTCCAGGGCTCAAAATCTATGCTACACTGTGTTGTGGGCTGTTGTAACTCCAGAATTTTGTAGCTTCTGCGTGTTTATTTCTGCAACTCTAAGGATGTTCTTTTACCTTTATTTTTTCCTTGGATACATTTCAAGGTTGTTACAAAAGGAAAATAGTAACATAAATCAATCATATAGTGAGATAATGCTTATGTTTGTAGTTGGAAATAGGAGATCTTCTGTTGGATGGATGGAAAAGCTGATAATTCTGTTATCACCTTGTTTGTCCTGCTCTAAAAGGAATAAGATACATGCTGTGCTTATGCTTTTGGCTGAGAGCACAGGAATATCTATATGTCAGGGGTTGGACTTGACGCTCTCGGATTTCTTTTCCAAACTGATGGATTCTATGATTCTATGATTCTATTTGGGCATGAGTGGGAGATACACAAATGAACATAGAATTTTTATTTGATCCTCTCAGGCTTGACTCCATTCACTGCTTGTCCTTTTCCAGTCCCATTACTTCCTCACACTGTTCTCCACACAGTCTATGCTCCCTTTGCCTCCATTTTCCTCTAGCCTTCTCCCTGCAGTTCTTTCACTATAGTCCATCATTGCCCAGCTCCTCTTCCCTTTTCACTTCCTCCCCTCCAGCTCTCATTCAGTCGCTGCCCCCAGACCATACCTGTGCCCTGTTACCAGTCTTTTTATTAGGTAGTTTCTGTCCTCCTCTATCTTATTTTATCACTAGTACTACTTCTTTTTACCTATTTTCTTTCCTCTACCACAGTGATTACTACTCTCTGCACAGTCAGACCCTCTCTCCCTCCAGTCCAGACTCAAATCCATGCTCCTTAGTAGTCTTCAAGTCTGGCTTTTTCCTTCCATCATTTTTTTTCTTTTCTAGACTAAAGGTTAATTTTTGCCCCCTCTGCATCCAAATCATGCTGATGCCACTCCCACACTCCCTAGAAGCCATCAGAGGAGTATGGGAAATGATCACCAAGAAGAACAACAAGTCAGTCTCTCTGTCTTTACTGTTGTCCTGTCACAAAGCAGGCTAGAGCCACAACCATAAGAGACTTTTCATCCTATCAGATTGAGGAAGGTGTTGCATTTGGACATTAACTCACTAGAATTCAGAGTCTTAAGAGCATTCCAAAGGAAGATGTTATTGATTGGGATCTCCTGAAAAAAAAAAAAAAACATAATAGATAATTATACATAAATAAAAACTCCTAGAGTTGTTTTGAATTTATGCTTCCCGCTTCATCCAGTCTCTAGCCACTCAAGACCAACAGAAGGAGTAGCATGAGAGGCAGATCAACTCACTTCTGCCATTTACATAGCATTCTCACACAGATAGAAGTAAACCAGCCATCTCAAGGATCCATAATGTCTGTCCAACATACCCTTGAAAGCATGTAGCCAAGCACAAACTGGAGCTAACACTGCCTGCCTAAACCTGCTTGAGCTGCCACAGTGATGGTGATGGTGTTCCAGGGCACAGTAGAGCTACCTACTGCTTTTTAGTAGTGTGGAAAGAGCCTACAAGAAAGAGGAAAATATGATCAGTGCAGTAAGAAAAGATCAAACAACCTGTGTAATGGAACATGAAAAGTCAGACAGGATCCTTCATAGCTTTTTATTGTTGCTAATAAACCAGTGATACTTTTTGGACAAATAGTATTAAACGATCTTCATGAATTTGAAAATTGTTTCATGTGACTGAAAATCCATTTGCATACAAATGTGACTGCACATGGGGAAACAAATAGACAGAAAGTCATCCCTGTTTTGCTTCTTTGTAGAATCTCCTCAGCTTCTAGACACAGATCCCTAAAGGGCAGGAGCACCTCTTTGTCAAGGCTGTGGCCCATAATTAAACAAAGCCTTCTTAGCTTCATAGCTTCCACACCAGCTGCAGACCTTTGTATACCAGGCCTGCGATTTAAAAGCAGTGTCTAAAAGTCCATTTAAAGTTTTTTAGTGTGATGAGGTGGGCAATGGGTCAGTGGTTCTGAAAGAAGTTCATAGGCATGAGGGCAGCAAGAAACAACTTGCGGCCTCCTTTGATTGCTTCATCCCTCCTGAGGTAGGAATATTGTTACTTCCTTTTCCTCATCCCTTCCAAAACTGCAGTCCAGACCTCCAGCAGCAGTCCTAGAGTTGAGTACCTTTGCAGAGATTTTCCATATTCCAGAAATTGTTCCTAAATATAGCAAAGTTCACGTAAAACCAGGCACATTCAGCCAGCTTGTTTGGTTAATCAAAGTGCATAGAGCAACATAACTTCAGTAAATAAATATTTGGGGCAAGCTTTTGCACAGTGACTGCAAAGAAAGTAACTCTTTTACAAGAGGTTGCCTCATATCAGAGAAATTACTAAAGTACAATGAGAAGGTATTAAGAACTGGTCTTTAATAACTTTATTTTCTCTATGATTTTGTATTTTTTCTTTAACATTTGTCTGAATTTTAAAAAGATGCATCTCCTTACTTTTTTTTATATATTTTCCTTTCTTTTTTAATTCCTGTCCTGTTTTTTCCCCTGGATTGTGGTCTTCTTTATAGCTTTTCCCTTTTATCTCATCATCACCCCTTCATCCCTAACCAGCAAAAAGTGCTAGTTATTCTAAAGGCAAAAAAAATATGGTTATTTCCAAATAAAGGATGTTTAAAAAAAAGTTCTGCCTAAGCAAGATGAACTTATTCAAGATCCATCTCTACTCTTCCTGTTCCTTCTGTATGATTTCTTCATATTGTCTCATCCTGTCTCTATTCTCTTTTGTCTTTTTTGTTGTCTCTTCTTTCAATTCTACATCATTATTCCTACCTTTTTTAATTTCATTTTCCTATGCATCCCTCTGCTCATTTCTTTAACTTTTCCACCATATGTTCTCTTTGTGGAAATCACTAGTTTCCCCTCGTTCTGAGGCTTGTGTTTCCATGAAGTTCCTTTCTTCCTTCCAAATTCATTTTACTGTCATCTGTTACTATAAAATTAAAATGCTTCCCATAAACAAATTATTATTCTTTTTTTCCCCTGAGCTCCAGTCCATTTTCCATTATCAGTGTTTTGTCTTGCCTTTCTTATCCAATTTACTTTCCATTGGACCTCCCCTGCCAGCTATTTCTCCTCCTGTCTGACTTGGGAAATCATCCCCCTGTAATCCCTCCTGTGGCAGAACCCTGTACAACAGAAATTTGCTTTCTCCTTCAGGGTGCACTGATTTCTCTGAAGCAGTTCTTTCCCCTAACTATTAAAATCACAGCATATTTTCACTTGCCAACAAACTCATGTGGGATTTTCAGAAGAATTCGAAATTGAGAGAAGTATTCCCTTCAGTAGAAAAAAAGGGATTTCAATGCAGGAGAGCCTGTGGATTTTATTTCCTCAACTCTCCTCACCTACCTTCACCATCCACCAGGACAACTGGTGAAATTTTGTCTGTCTTTCTTTTTTTGTTATGAGATATGTACACATACCTCCTGAAATGGTCCCAGACAACTCTCTTACCTTTCTCCAGCACCCAATAGTTTCATAGACACAACAGCCATTGTTTCCTCATGCAATAATATAAACTTGGAGTCTTGAAATGTTACTGTAGGTTCCAGCCACTCAATAGAACTGGTATTCTCTATTTTCCTGTTGGTACTGGGCTGCCTTCCCTGGAATATTCAATTAATTTAAGAAACAACTGTTTATTTACTTTCTTCAATAAGCCACTCTTCCTAAAATATGAAGTGCACTATATGCACAACTATTCTGAGAGCTCAGAATGTGCTTAAACAAAGCCCGTTATTCATTTGAATGTATTTATGTACATGCATATATTAGTTCACAGAGTCCAAGACTACGTATTGATGGTATCTTAATAGCAATAGAGTAAAACAGACCTATGCTGTTACATGATAATGTCAATAGAATGGTCTTCATAGCACTATTTGTGTTTTATGGAAGTGATTACTTTATAAACCTGAGTGGCCACTGTCATAGCACTGACTACTTAAAAGCAAATTATATGCACCCTAGCTTTATACTGAAGGAGTAAATGGGTGTACAGGTGAGCTCAAGCACAGCAGTGAGAACAGGAGAGATGATTCTGAGTGTGAAGCATTGTCAAAACTAGGTTCAGCCTATGTGAATGTTTACCTGTGGTCCCTGGTTGCATACACAAGAATTTTAAAAATACTGTTGCTGTGTCTGCTTCTTACACTCCAGAAACGAATAGATACAGGCTGAATTTATATATCAGAAAACCCTTTACCCTCTGTATATTATTGGACAAAAAGATTTTTTGTAGGATATTTTTCCATCATAAGGAAATTTTACACCAGGCTTATAAACCCCTGAAAATAAAAGCTTTGTTACTGTAATGCTGATGAGCCCTCAGCTATGTCATACTAGCAGGAGCCACTCTTATATAGGGTTTAGTAATGTAGTCTAGCTCTGTCCTTGCACAACTGCTTGCATTTACAGAAATTGAGGGGTTATTGTGCTGCAAACTTTTCACCTCCAAATCTGAGGAATGAGGTGAAGAACAATAGAGATGTCTCACCGGGAGAATGGCTTCACTACATGCAGGATTGCACAACACTTTGAAATCTTCCACTGTCCCAGTCCCATGCTGTCTCTGACTTGGTGAACACTTTCATTTAGTCAGGGATCAGTAGCTTGGGAGGGGGGAGAAAGTTCCATTCTCCAGCTGTTGTGTCATTTCCCTTGATAAGTCCTAAATTGACTGAGTTATCCATCTCCAAAGGAGCTTTCCTGTGGTAGACATGCTTTATTATGTGCCCTTTCAGGGACAAAGGCTTCTGTGTCAGTAAACTGCTATAGAGAGGAAGGACAGATTTATTCTCACAGCATCATAAGTATTATCTTGTGAGGGGCTAATGTAAAAGTAAAAAACTGTGCAGCATTACCATCCAAATCCAGTGCTGCTGCTCCTTGATTATCAACCTGATGGGAGGCAGAATGAAAAGCTTGAAAGGCTGCTTCTCAGAAGGGCATATTTTAAAGAGGATTTTTAAATCAAATGGGGTTTAAAGGCAGCATTTTGATTGGGTTTGTTCATTTGCTGGGTTATTTTGGATGTTCAGCTGGCAGTTTGTGTTGTGTATTGTGGAAAAGGGAAGAAATGGTTGTGAATCTCCTTATTTGGCATTAATTTTAGATAAGTCAGAAAGTCTTGATTTTAAGTTAAAAATCCAAGCAGTTAAGCCCTCCCCACAAACTGGAAATAAATATATTAACATCAGCCTTCTTTTTCTATCTGATAAGAAAGGAAAACAGGGAACATGACTCCCCAACCCAGGGAAGATTTTGCAAGGCTTAACTGTCAGTGAAGAGCCCAGGCACCTGGGCTCACTCTGAGGTGAGCTGGCCATTTTCAGAAGTTCAGTTCTTGAAAAACTTCCACCAGCACCTGCAAACAATGCAGCCTAGTTAGCATTTTAGCAATAAGAACATACTTCATGACACACCTGACAAGGCAAGTCTGTTTCTGTTTGGGGAAGACGAGAAAGGGATAAGTATTAAAAAAATTGAACTTGAACATCTTGACAATGAAAGCTGGTGTAAGCTTATCTCACTGATATGTGATGCGAAGAACTGACATGATTAAAAAAATATCTCAACAGATCCTCAAACAGCCACTGGAGAGGTGGATGGGGTTAACCTGGAAGAAATCCGAGAATTTGCCAAAGCCTTTAAAATCCGGCGCCTGTCCCTTGGCCTGACACAGACTCAAGTTGGCCAAGCCCTAAGCGCCACTGAAGGCCCAGCCTATAGCCAGTCTGCCATCTGCAGGTAACAAGTTACATCATAAACTCTCCTCCCTTTATTCTTAATAATTATTCAGCTTATTGTGAGGAGCATGCTTGTGTTTGAGTCTCCTGTCTTTACAGTTTATTATTTAACCTGAGATTTAAATTGGCCAATAATGTTAACTGACAGATAAAATGTTCTTATTGTGTAAGCCTAGAGTAACTTTGGTCTTTTATTTTTATCTCCTTCTTTTTTAAACAAGTGAGAAACAATGTTCCTGGCACTGAGACTTAATTCCGTAGATGAGCTGGAGACCCTGCTGATGCTGGATAAGCACCAGCTGACCCTCTTCATACTGTGCCATTTTCTACAGATAGGGTTACTGAACAAATATTTCATGGCTGCATCCCTGCTAAGTTAAAACCTATATTACTGTGGTTAGCACTTCACATAGAGGATGTTAATGATGATTTACCTAGGCAACATAGAAGGGAAAAAAATAGCCTTCCTGCTATCTTGCAAACCAGCAGCTATTCATCTTTTATCACCCAAATGTTTACTAAAAAAAAAGACAAACCCATGCATGCAAAACAGAAGCAGAAATCTGTCCTAATCATAAGAAATCATAATACAGTCTTGACAGAGTTAAAGTAGAAGCAAACGCCTTATATACATGTATGTGTGTTAAAGTAATCCCATGTTTATGCATGAGGTAACAAACACACTTAGGTAACAGCTTTTTCCTCTTGGGCAATGCCTTATAGTCCTTCCCCATCAGTGAAAGCCAAGAAACCAACTCTAAGCTCATTTAAGTGGATTTCGTTCTTGGTGATCCATGAAATGCTCTGTCTTTTTATCTGCTCTTTATACTTTTAATGTATTCCCCATAGAACGGAAGTGTACTTTTCCTGCAGTTAAAGACTAAGGTTATAAATAACATCAGTATGGGGTAGTGAGCTTGCAGCTCACATTTTGCTCAATGATTTTCCATAAAACCCATTGATTGTTGTTAAATACAAAAAGCTCCATAGGATCCTCTCACTTCTATGGTCTCCCCTACTGTTTTTTCTTATAAGATACCTCCCTGTAGAAAATAACCTTTATTCAGTCTATACAAGGATACTACTGCTGGGAAATTTGTTTCAAGACTTGTATATCGTTACGCCAAACATGTACTACAGTATCAACAGTAACAAGCAGTGCCAATGATATGAATGCTATTGTTCCCTATTACTAAGGTTTAATTCTTTTTTTTTTCTTCCTTGTGGTCAGTAGATAAAGAATGCCTAAAACAGGTGGAGTTTTAGCAACTGACAATTTTTTGTAGCCTTAAGTTGCTCTTTAATATACTATACTTTAAAGAGACACGTTGCAGTTTCCTTTGCTTTTGTTTAGTTTTCTGTCTTCTCATTTCATTCATTCTTTCTCACACCTTGAGAAAACACTGGGGATGGTGAGACATTTTACAGAGGGATCCTTAGAGGGACAAATTTCTCAGAACATGAGGAATGGGTGCACAAGCTGGTCCCAAATACTTGCAAGGTTACAGGTTTTTTTAATTTCCTTTGCATGCTCCAGATGGATACCACTTCAGAGTGTAATAACAAGCTATGACTGTGCATTTTTTCTTAAGCACCAAGACAAGCTGTGTTGAAGAACAAGTATATGTTCCTCAGAAAAAGTAGATTTAACTTTTCTTTTAAGGGTACCAAAGGAGATTCAGTATGAACTCCAGGTTAATGGAAGAGACAGTAAGGCAAACAAGTTAAACAACCAACTCAAAGACAAAAGTAGAGTCTCCTGCTGACCTGTGCAGGTCATATTAGCAATATATCACCTTGATATGTTCTGCATGCAAATAACAGTGTTTTCTTTAGCTTGAGACAATACATTTGAAAACACACTCTTCAGCCTGAAATATCACTGGACATGTTGTAGTCAATAACACATTAGGATGTCAGGCACCAGTTACAAATTCTTTGGAGTGTTATTATCTGAAATTATTCCTTGTCTTATTCTTTGTTTGTGAGAAATGCTTTGTTTCTTGCTGGAATATTTTCTGCTGCCTCCACATGCTGAATAGTGACACTAAAAATTACCAACTCCAGTCACTGAGTTTCTTTGCACAAAGGCACTGACTCGGTTGTCTCATCTCCAGAGCATGCTGTGATTAGTAGTGGTGGTGGTGTTTCAGCACTGGCTGGGCTGGAGAGCAGAGCAGCATCATGCAATAATTGTTGCCTTTCTGCAACATTAAATACTGCAAAATGCGAAGTGGGGAAATACAAATGGGTGGCACCAGAAGACTTGGGTTAAGATTTTTTAATGTGTAGCAAAAGAGGATGAACTCAGTAAAGGAAAGAAACAATTACCTATAAGACTTGAAGTGTGAACTCAACTCTTCTGCTTGTTTTTGAAAGGATTAAAGCTTTGTGTGGCTGCTTTCCCAGATGTTTTATAATACTTGTAAAATCTGGTTTGGCAAAAGACTTTTGATGGCAAAATGATATATAGAAGACCTTATTTACAGGAAATGATATCATTCCGGTACAGTTTGCAGAAATCCCACAATAAACTCAGCTTGGTGCCACAGCATATTAGTAGACTATTATGCTGGGTTTCATCTGGAAAACATGAGTTCTTCTTTGCACATAGTGGGGGCAGTCAAGATAATTGCAAAGTGTCCAGCTGTTTCAGCTGAACACCACCGTGGCTATGGGAATCTTTTTCCAACCTAGAAAAGGGATATAGCATTAACTTACAAACAGTGAAAATTGCTGAAAAAAACAGAAAGGAAACCTGATATTCAGAGGCTAGTGACTGCCATTGGCTTGTATTATTAAGGCTGTGGTGCTTGGACAACACAGGATGGGAAGGAAAACAAAAGGATTAATCACAAAGATAAGATTATAAAATGCAATTGCCTTTGATATCATTTCCTGTAGTTAGACTTAGTCTTAAGGGTTGTGAAGATCATCAGAAATATGAAAATGTGACTCTTAACCTACATTATTTAGTGTACTTAGAATTTTGTTGTAGTGCTCATTATGTGTTAGCTTAAATATCTAGTTTTATATATATACTTATAGATATACCTATCTGACAGTTTTCATAATCCATTGTAAATTACCTCTGCCAGTCAATTTGTTAGGCAGGCAGGAAGTCCCACCCTGGCAGAGCATCAGTGTAAGACTCTTCTTTCTCAATTTTCCCTCAGACACACCATCCTGAGAAGCCACTTTTTCCTACCACAGGAAGCCCAAGAGAACACTATAGCTAGCAGTCTGACAGCCAAACTGAACCCTGGCCTTTTGTATCCTGCCAGGTTTGAAAAGCTGGACATCACCCCTAAAAGTGCCCAGAAGATAAAGCCGGTGCTTGAGCGGTGGATGGCTGAGGCTGAGGCCCGCCATCGAGCAGGTATGCAGAACCTTACCGAGTTTATTGGAAGTGAACCATCCAAAAAGCGCAAGAGGCGTACCTCATTCACGCCACAAGCCCTTGAAATCTTGAATGCCCACTTTGAGAAGAACACACATCCCTCTGGGCAAGAAATGACAGAGATTGCAGAGAAACTGAACTATGACCGAGAAGTAGTTAGAGTTTGGTTCTGCAATAAGAGGCAAGCACTGAAGAACACAATTAAACGTTTGAAACAACATGAGCCTGCGACAGCAGTTCCTATGGAGCCTTTAACAGACTCTCTGGAAGAAAATTCCTAAAAACAAAACTAAGCAAAACAAAACAAAACCACACAGAAAACAAAATTGCACCAACAGAAACGCAACCATTTGAACTCTGAGAAAATACCTATTCATCACCCTTGTAAGTAAAAGACTGAGAAAACTACAAGAAGGACAGAACAGTTTATAAATGTCCATGGGTTTTCCTATTTAAAAAAAAAATACACGACACTTAGTCTGTGTGTGTGTCGTAGAATTAGTTCCCAAAAAAAAGAAAAAGCCAGTTTTTTTAAATGGACTTAAAGTAAACCAAATAACTGCTTACTTTTTTCTGTATATTATGAAAATATGAACGCATTTTAAGGAAAAACAAAAAAAAAAAAAAAAAAAAAAAAGAAAAAACTTTTATCTGTTTAAAAGAGAATACAAGCCTGCCACCTGGAGGAATGATTGTAGCCTTTCAGGTATCAAGTGCTGATTCACTATGAAAACTATTAACCAAAGTCAGAAACATGGCATTGCAAACTAGATTGTTAGTCTACTCTTTTATGAGTGTAAAATTGTGTTATGAATTTTTACATTTGTATTTTGCAAAGAGAAAAACAACAGGATTAGTTTCTCTCGTTCTTGTTTGCACCCCTGCAGGTGTGTACAAACAGGTGTTAAAGCCATTCCATAGTGGTCACCTCCTTTTCTTTTAGTCCAGAGTTTTGCAATCTCCTAGTGTTTGGGTGCCAAAAATAACTTCTTTTTATTGTGATTTGTGGGGTTTGGTGTTTCTCTTCTAAGGGTGTGTGTTTTGGTTTGCATTTTTCTTTTTTTATTTTTTGGTTCTGATTCTATTTACTGCCTCCTCCCCTCCAGCTCATTCTCCACCCCTTCCCCAAACCCACATAACTCAGTACTGTTTGAAGACTTTTATATTGATACACTGAAATGCAACAGAGGACCAAGAAGGATTAGGATTATGTCTGATGGACTGTCAGCCATAATTGCGCTTTTTGTCAAATGTGTGGCTTGGGATTTCTCTGTCCTTTGGCTGTGAACCTGCAGAGGTTACCAAAACTCATTTTGTAGTATAAATATAAACTGCACACTTGGTTTGATACTGCATCTATATTATAGTTCCACTTGAAGCAATTTCTCTCCAAAGTCTGCTAGCCAAAGAAATTTTTTGAGATTCTGATGAAAACGAATTGACAGGCCAAGAAGTGATGAGGAGGTTTTGATCGTTAGATCACTATGGACTGTTTCAATGGTAGTGTTTTGTTTCTTTTGCTTTTTTTTGTGTTATCCTGATACTGATGTTTGCCCTGTTAACTTCTTCAGTAGGATGATATGTTTCTGCTGGTGTTTGCTGTGGCCACTGGCTAGCATAAGCAACTGGGTTGTAGAGAAACCCAGTGAATATCCCTTGGTAATGTAAGGTGGGTCACCTGCAATATTTTCCTTTAAAGACAGTTTACCTCTGTGGCTTCCTTTTTGATTGGACAAACCACTAAAATACTGTGGTCATTGGACCTACAAGTATACCAATGCTTAGGGCAAAAGAAAAGTGTTTCAGGTTCTTGATGGGGTATGGGCTGACCTGTGAGGGTTGTCTGCAATTTTCATCTTTGGCTGAGTTCTGCTCCAGCCTTTAGGGTTCAGCCCTGTTAGGGTAAAAGCTGCGTCTTGATCAGGTCTTCCCCAAAAAAATATCAGTGATTTGGTTCAACTCACTGTAGAAATGGTAAAATTCTGCTCGTATAACTCCTGATTGCAGTCCTTGACCTTAGGATGGTTGTACTGGATTCCGGTCTACCCAGGATGTTGAAGGAAGTTCCTGAAGTGCTGGAGTCTTCAAATAACACCTCTTTTATTAACAGAGTTTTCCAGAACTCAAGAACTCCAAAACTTAGTGAAAGAAACAGACTTTCATTGATTTCAATAGGCTTTGAATCTGGCCCTCACTATTTTAGTAATAGGATTTGCCTTGTAGAGTGTGGTATTTGCTGCATGGCTGGGGGAGTTTTAAGGTTTCAGAGAACCATTATCAGGGCCAGAAACTGCTTCTAAATGTGAGCACTCTCAAAGGTCAGGGTTGGAGAGCACTGACAATCCAGTACTCCAGGATGGGCTCACGTCCAGCAAATGCATTTTAGGCTTTAAGCTTCAGCAGGGTATGTTTAAGGATATTTTCAGTATTGCTTTTATGAGGAGGAGAGTGAAGATTGTTATTGACTCTTTTTCAACTGTTGATATATAAATAACTGCTGGGGGAAAATCACCTCAGTAACCACAGGCAAATTGTGAGGGACAAAGAAGATGCTTTACCCAAGCTGAGCATGTAAAGTAAAGAGAGTCTCATAGCTACATCTGCCCCTCTGAGTTTTTGGGGTTTTTTGCCCTCTGTCTCCCAAGATACCTATATCCACAGAAATATCTCTGTTATCTATATCAAACAGCCCCAAATTTGTGGCCACAGTTCAATTTACATAACGATCAGACCACCAACCAGAAGCCAACAGGGAAGCAGGGAAGAACAGATCGTATTTGGAAGCAGACACTCCTGAAATCCTACCCGAGTCTCCAGTACAGTCCTAATTCCCCAGTCATTAATGCCACATACACAATTACCCATTCAGTCATCCTTAAGACCATAGTCTCCTCCGCTCCATCCCCATCAACCATTCTTTGCCTAAAAATGAAATTTCCAATTCTCCCAGGGACTGCTCTAAATTCCATGAAGAAAAATCCCTCAAGAAGAAAAGTTAACTAAACAGTGTATGAAAGATACTAAATGTTTAAAAATATGCTGGCAGCAGTTACATAAGCTCTTTTCTGTTCCAAAGTACATGTCAGAAGGATAAAACTAGGACAGTGAAAATGTAAAATAAATATAAATTGCCAGCTTGGAAGAAAAAATAATGTTCATCCCACAGTCTTAAAACCATTCATGTGCAGTGATTTTTTTTACAGTTTTCTAATTTTGTATTATGTTTTGTAAATTATTTATAAAGTGTTGTAATGCTTCTTATATTAATTTTTCTATAAACAAATATTTGCAATGAGGCATAAATGGTGCCTGAACAGATTCTTAGGAAGATAAATTATGTGTGAGTCATATATCTTTGGGAGGCCATAAATATTTTGTTTTATTTTGTTACTAGCAACATTTCTCATTTCCATTTGTAAACAATTTTCATGTACTCATAACATTTGAATACCTTTTAATTTTGCATGTGACTAAAGGATAGATTGCTACCAGCAAATGAAACAAAAGTCTCTTCAGTCATATGTGATTGTTTAATGGTTTTCCAATTTATTGATAATTGAATTTTTTAAAATATATGTATAAATATTGTTTGAATAATGAACCAAGGGTTCACTTACTGTTCTGATTTTGTCTTTTTATGTTTTTCACTAAAAAGCTATTTTGGACAGTTGAAGAAATCAAATGCATTCAAATGGTTCAAATTTCTTTATGTTACTACTGAAAAAGAAAAAAAAGCCAAAAAAAGAAAAGAAAATAAATGAAAAGAAAAAAAATAAAAAGAGAGAACAAGAAAGCAAAAAGGAGCTAGGAAGGAACAAGTAGAGGCGTATCAAAGAACTCAAGCTATAACCAAAAAGAAATATGTAAAATGCCTTTGCTCGTCTTCTCAATGCTGGACCAAAGCTCAATGTATGTAGGTATATGCACATTGTATAGATATGGCTAAATGTTGCTGACAATCTCGCAATACTAAACTGTTACTATTTAAAAAAAATACAAAAATAAAACTGTTCATCAGTGTTTTACCTCAGCACTCTACTTGTACCCAGTTATTGACCAACATTCAAATAAGAAGATAAGAGAGTAAATTGATTTCCATGTCAATGTTTGACTGTAAAATCTGTTTGGAAAACATTTTGTAATGAGCTTTTCGTCACGTGGTTTGCTTGTTTCCAACTCAAGATTATGTGGGGCACATTTGTTTATTTATTGTTAAAAAGTGATATTATTTATTATTATTATTATTATTTTTTTATTTATTTTTTTTTTTGTCTTATGTGCTATAAACTACAGAATGGTCACCAGGGTCACTTATGAAGCACTGCAAAGAGATCTGTTTTTCCATGCATGGAGCATGCAGCAGGAAAGATGGCAGTACAAAATGGACTGTATTGTGTTGTTAAAAAATATGAATAAATGCAAAAGGAGTCAATATGGTGGACTTGTGACCAAGAAAACAAACTGGATATATAGAAGCTCCTTACTACTCTGACTTTGAAACCAAAGCTGATTTATCTGCACAGGTTGCTTAACATGAAAAAAAAAAAAAAACTGACAAAAACTGTACTTAATCTAGAGCAATATCTGTATGGTCAGTAAAGCTGCACTTTGTGTATTTCTTAACAGCTTCAGATCTGTCACTTTTAATTTGTACCATAAAAAATAAAGAATTGTTTGACATGAAAAATAAGCTCCTTTCATGTGTTTGTCTTAAATCTCATGCATTATTTACATTATCCAAACTCATGTAATTTCACATCAGTTCAATACAAAAATAGTTAAATGCTTGAAAGAAAGGAAGAAAGAAAATCCATTTGCACTGTGAGGCATAACTTTACCTACAAAACTAAACACTGTTTCTGTACCCGGAGTGGGTGCATGCATTGCCGATGTCTTATTTTCTCTACAGGGATGGAGAGTAGAGGATCTACCTCAGGAATATTCTGGAATCACTTAGGTGAGTGTGTGTTATCCCCCAGGCCAAACGGAGCAAAGCACAGATGGACATGAAGGCCAGAAACAGTGTATCTCCCCGTGCTTCCACAGTTCCGTAACAAAGTCCTGGTAAGTGATAGAAGGGAAGTGTGGTAGCAAGACTGGGTCAGCCATTCAAATGATTTCTCTTGCATTTTTGCAGAGCTCATGAGGTTCATTGCTCGTTTCTTTCTGTAATTAGATATTAGGTCACAGAAATGCCTCTTTTTTCAGGTTACTTACTTTGAGTTATACTGAGTTCTATCTAAATACATGATTCTGAAAAATCAGCACATTTTGAGAAATGAATTAGTTGAATTATAAACTTGTTTTGGAAAAAAACAGCCCATTAAATAAAAGCTCTGACAATCTTAGAATATTGTGTTTGAGACTTGGGAACAAGACGTTTGTAAAGACTTTTTCCTTTGATTTTGTTAAATATTGTTTTACATTTCTAGTATCATGTGTTAAATAATCAAAAACTAAACCAAAATATTTGATTAGAAAACCCAGGGAGCACCTGGAATATTTATTTGTCCTGATTTTTTTCCAGATTGGAATTTTCCTTTTCTCTGCATTTTTTCTGTATTTTATGTGATGCATCAGAAAGAGAAAGAAAAGGTGGCTTTCTGGTAGATATGTTGATAGAGGCTTCATAAACAAGGTGGATATGGAAGAGGTATAGCATTTTGTTAGACCAGTTATCATATGTGGGAAAAGTAGACAAGTTTTTAGATGCCCAAATCCTCCTTTGGTCTGAAACAAAAGCAGCTGAATCCAAAGGTAAACAGAAGCTGGGAACAAAAAGAAAGGAGAATTCATTTCTTAGTACTACCTACACTGCCATTTTGTATTTTGTATTATGGGCTAACCCATCATGTGCCTGCTTCATTACAAAAGTAGTGACTACAGGTTTCCACACACCACCTACTCACAGGGAGTTAATCAACATAGTTAATCCCCGAGAGGGATGTCTTGGGACTGTATAGTCTTTACATCTACCCACTGGTAAATACCTGCTCCACAGCAAACATAATGTTTAGCCTAGCACACCCTAGACTCATAGGGGCACCAAAATTGCATCAGCTCCTCTAGGCGTCATGCCTCCATACCATGGTCTAACAGCCATACTTCAAGCCCACATAATTCATCTACTTACAGTGATACAAGGGCATGAAGAATGACCCCTGGTGCCTTTATATCCCCTACTAAAAGCTGAACACCTATCTTTTTGTTCAATAGTGATAAAGCAACAAGCATACACTGGTTAGAGGTTTTTCCCCCCTACCATTTTTAAAAATGCAAAACTTCCTCTTTTGATCATACTATAGGTATTTTAGCTGCCTCATAGGCAACTGACCCTACCTAACCATTATAGATCCAAATAACCTGGATCTATTTTGTTGAAAGAAATGGTGACTTTGCAAATTGAATCATGTTCCCACTGATCACTGAAATCTCAAAATTGATGCTACCCTAAAGCCAGTGAATGCTTACTATAAGACTTCACCACCACCCCACTCCCCTTACTGACTGCTTAAAAATCAAATTTCTAAAAATGGCTATTTCAGAGCTCCTTAAGTGCAACATAAAGGACAAAAAGCTTTGGAAGCACAATGCTTTTCAGTCCTCTCTGTTGTACTTCTAGCAAAAAAAGCCCAACACCCCCCCCCCCAAAAAAAGAACATATTTGCAATATTCTTGATAAACAATAAATGCTGTCTGTGCCCTGCCCTTCCCTTAAGACAGGTGTGATGGGAGGAGAGTTGGCACTAAGTGTTAGAGAACAACACAGAAGTTGTACAATACACGTTTTTATACAGCCTGTTCCCCTGTACAGATGCTTTAGGACTGATCACAGTCTAAATGTATACCTGTGAGAAAAGCTTATAGTACTACCAGGGCTTGGATAAGCGAAGACTCTCTTCTACTGACTTAAACTTCAATTAAACAACCACTCAGGAAGCAAAACAGACTTGTCAAGAGGGAGGGTTCTCTTGTGGTTTGTTTTTTAATCTGAGTATTCAACTTTAATACAAAACAGTCCCGTATGAGATTGTGAAGTTCTTGAAAATAATTGATAATTAAAGACTTGGAAATTTTTTTTCCTTTTCTCTCCCTGTGCTCAACAGACCTGTATGTTGGGGGGTTTTTTCTCGCTCACAATCCTTTACTGTTGCATTTTGCCACACTGTGGACAGACAACATTGGCCCAGACTGAGAAGAGAGTCACCATGTAGACCACCAGCAGTGAATGTTTTTCAATCCAGACTCCAGTTGCCCTGGTTTCTCTAAAAGGCCAGCAGCAGCCCTGTATAATCACCAAAGCAGCTGTAGGGAGGACTGAGTCTTTAATTTTATAGTCACTGAACTTCCTGTATTATTGCATGATCAGTGGCCTCATGTCAAAACACTTCTCAGCCCAAGAGCTGTGTGTGTGATCACACAGACACTCAGTGTGGGTGGGTCTTGGGTCAGGCCACAAACTCACGCACAAAATCAAGGAGCAGCAAAAAATGGCTTTGGAGGTACCAAGACCGTGGTAGGGACTACATGAGTGGGACAGCCCTAAAAGAACACAAGATTCTGGTTTTGTGATGTAGCAGCTTAAAATTGCGGCCCAGCCTTCACCGGCACAGCATCAACAAGCTTGTCAGGTATAGACTCACTCTCTTCTTTTCAGACATCTAACACTAACATAATGTTAGTGTTCAGTTAATGACTCCTGGTTTTCAATGAACAAAATTCCATGCTCCATCCAACCTATCCATCAGTACCATCAACAGGAAAGTCTCCCACCTTGTATGTTCTCTGTCAGTGATGGTCCCAGAATAGTTCCTTAAATGGTTGCAGGATCCTGAGGGTCTTAGAAGACAGTAAGATGGTGACACTGCACAAATCTGAATTGTGTGGCAATTTGTAATTGATCCTGGGGAAACCAGGATTATCCCAGCAGCATGGATTTCCTGGCTGCAGCATGTAACCTCTGTATGCCCACGCTTTTTTTTTTTTTTAAGTCATTGAAGTACTTGTGCTTACCTTCAGTCATTCCTGTTAGTTTTTAATCATAGAATCATTAATTGAATGGTTTGGGTTGGAAAGGACCTTAAAGAACATCTACATCCAACCCTGTCAGGGACAGGGACACCTTTCACTAAACCAAGTTGCTCAGAGTGACACCCAGCCTGGCCTTGAACAACTCTGGGGATGGGCCATCCACAACTTCTCTGGGCAACCTGTTCCAGTGCCTCACCACCTTCACAGTAAGGAATTTGTTCCTAATATCTAATCTAAACCTACCCTCTTTTAGTTTGAATCCATTCCCCCTTGTCCTATCA
Organism: Lepidothrix coronata; assembly: GCF_001604755.1. Taxonomy (NCBI): domain Eukaryota; kingdom Metazoa; phylum Chordata; class Aves; order Passeriformes; family Pipridae; genus Lepidothrix; species Lepidothrix coronata. Next base: position 5,544,263 of record NW_016690183.1, read on the forward strand.
CTACTTGTGGGCTCCCTTTAGGTACTGGAAGACTGCAATTAGGTTACCCAGAAGCCTTTTCTTTTCCATGTTGAACACATACAGTTCTGTCAGTCTTTCCTCATAGGAAAGATGCTCCATCCCTCTAATGATCTTGCTGGACCTCCTCTGGACTTTCTCCAACAGGTCAATGTCCTTCCTGTGCTTGGGACCCCAGAGCTGGACTCAGTACTCCAGGCTGGGCCTCACCAGAGTGGAGTAGAGGAGCAGAATCACCTCCCTTGATCTGCTCGCCACTCTCCTTTGGATGCAGCCCAGGATGTGTTTTCCTTTCTGGGCTGCAAGTGCACACTGTTGGCTCATGTCCAGCCCCTCATCCAGCAGCACCCCCAGCTCCTTCTTGGCAGGGCTGCTCTCAATCCCCTCATCCCCCAGCCTGTATTGATACAGGAGATTGCCCCAACCCAGGCACAGAACTTTGCACGTAGCTGTGTTAAACTTCATGAGATTCCCATAGGCCCAATGCTCGAGCTTGTCCAGGTCCCTCTGGATGGCATCTCATCCTTCAGGTGTGGAAACCTCACCCCTTAGCTGGGTATCATTAGCAAATTTGCTGAGGGTGCACTTGATTCTTTGTCTATGTTATTAATGAAGATATTAAATAACACTGGTCCCAAAACGGAGCCCTGCAGGACACCACTTGTCACTGATGTCCACTGTGACTCTGAGCCATTCACCACTACCCTCTGGATGCAACCATCCAACCAATTTCTTATCCACCTAACAGTCCACTCATTAAATCCATTTCTCTCCAGTTTAGAGAGAAGGATGGTGTGGGGGAATGTGTCAAAGGCTTTACAGAGGTTTTACATCTGTAACCCTCCCCTTGTCCACTGACATAGTCAGTCCATCATAGAAGGCCACTGGGTTGGTCAGACAGGACTTTCCCTTGGTGAAGCTGGGCTGGCTGTCTCCAATCACCTCCCTGTCCTCCATCCGCCTTAGCACGGCTTCTAGGAGGATCTGTGCCATGATCTTCCCAGGCACAGAGATGAGGCTGACAAGTTGGTAGTTCCCAAAGTCTTCCTTTCTACCCTTTTTAAAGATGGGTATGTTTCCCCTTTTCCAGTCACCTGGAACTTCACCTGACTGCCATGACTTTTCAAATATCATTGAGAATGGCTTGGCAACTACAGCAGCCAATTCCAGCTAATGCTATAATTTTTAACATCTCATGTCCTCATGAACTCTTTATACTTTTCTCTAAAACATATTAACTTGTCTTTTAACTATAAACTGAAAGCTATGAAGATCCTTTAATTTCTTTTTGCAGAGAAGGTACTGTGGTGTTTTTTACCATTTTTCCTCTGTCCTTTTGACATTTCCAGATCAATGATGTGTTCTTAAACAGAGGAGCATGAAACTTTCTCCAAAATTACCACTCAATTCATTCAGGTTAAAAGCAGATGAAGAGAAATGGCTGTTTCTTGAACAGCAGCAGCTATTTTCAGTTACGTCAGTATTTCCAGTTGTGGAATCTAAAGATATTAATCTTGTAAGTTCATAATGTACATAACTTAATTTGCCCAACTAGTGTTACTGATGTTTTGATGATACCTTCACAGATACATTTAGTGACTTCACAGGATTGGATCTACCCAGGGCATTTGTGAATTGATATTCATATTTGTTACTTTTTCTAGCTCATCCATCAGTAAATCTTGATATGTCTTTTATTATTTTTGAAACACAAACAACTCAAAGGGAACTGTATCTCAACAGGAAAGGTATGTGCACGTTCCTTATAAAGTCAATAGAGCTCTTGGTTTTGGCTCAGCAGTTGACTGCCAAAAACGCTGCTGAAGATAATCTGGAGGGGAACATGGAGGGAAACAGGATAAATACAAGAGCGAGAGGTATTAAGTGTTTTTAAAATACTCTCTATTGTTTCACTGCATTTAAGATCCTTCCTTCTGAAGGCACCCTAACAAATTCATATACTAACCACTAATAAAGAGAACAGCATCATTTGTGTCTGTGGTATACCTAATGCCAAGCATGTGCATCAGTAACCTGACTGACTCTAAGTCTTATCTGCTATTCTGGGGAATCAAAACTCACCAGGTGGTCTGTACATCCAGAGTGAGGAACACAAAGAGCAGGGATCAAAAGTCTACACTGAAATACGCACTTTACAGGTCATGATACCATCAAAGAAATTATTCAGCAGGCAATATGTAATAAAGACCACAGCTATAAAAGACAAAATCAAATTTATTTGTTAAAAAAAAATCAAAACAAAATAAAAAAGAGGAAGAAGCTAAAAAAAAAGGCAGAACTGACAGAATATGTCTCTTCTCTTCCTAAGATGTGTTAGAACAGTCATACACAGTAATAAAAGCCTATCAATCGCTTGGTATCAGCTGAGCATACACTCACTGTACATCAAGCTTGTAAGTCTGTATTATTTACAATATACTTCCCTCTGCTGTGGTTAAAAGTGTGATATCAAAAGCAGGTCCTGTGGCCCCAGATGCCAGCTGAAGATGAGAATATGACAAGTTACATTTATGTCTGGAAATGGCTTGAATTTTAGAATTGAAATCTGGCTGTTCTAAACAAGTTAACATTTTTCAAAATATAGTGTTGAGCCTAAGACTATTTTACTGGAGTAACAGGAATAATTTTCCTAAAGCTAATTTAAGTACTCCTTGATAACTAATTATTCATGGTTTTTAGAAAGCAGGAAGATAATGTCCATTTTCAAAGAATCACATGGCATAATTACTTATTGTTTGATTGTGAACAGCTCAATTTTTTCTATTTCAATTATGTGTAATTCTTTAATATGTAAAAATGAATGTGCCTATATGCAAAACCAGCATCTCCAGCTTAGTCCAGTCCTGTCTCAGGTAAGCAATCTGCATGTTTTTAAACGTTTACAGAGCCGTGTTAGCTTGGAATTATAAAGAAACAATTAATTGCATGTTTCCTTCTTTATCTACTATTTTAACTTCAATGCTTTAAAGCATTGGCCAGCTTCAAATTAATCTGACATAAGGGAGACAGGTAACTACAGGTTTAATGAAAATAGCCCAGAGAAGAAAGAGGCAGATTAGAGTCCCAGGTGAGAAAAAGTCTTCAGTAAGCTCAAATCTTACTCAATACCAGAGAGAATCAACATGGGCAAGGAGAAAGAAAGTCCTTCTAAAAACCCCAGCTGCAGGAAAAAATATCACACTGAGCTCTCAAGCTACCAGGAGGTGCACATCCCAGGAGACCAGATGTCATTAGTCCTGGTACTTGCAGTTCTTTGTCATTTTATAAGACCAGCCACTAATGTCTTGGAACAAGCATACCAGAAAGGACCAGTGTCTGATCTCACATTCCTCCTTTCACAACACCCACTGCTAATTTTTTCAGAGAAGTAAACTTTGCAGGGGTGCATTTCAATTACAATAAATGAGTACAACTCTTTTCCCGTAAGAACAGGTACATAGGCCTTGACTTCCTGTAAAACTCTTCCTTACTGTGGAGAGGTACTGTCTTTAAAAAAACCCAATCTGTCACTTGAATTTCCAATACAGTAGATATATTGTAATTTAGGATGAAAAAAATCTCTAGCTGAAAAAACATTCCATTCCTATTGCACTGGGAAGGTGTTTAAAAGGAAGAAGGAGAGTAAAATAGCCTCCTCATAGAAACTCTTTACGAGGTATTGTATTAGAAGTCTATTTTTCTGGATCAGGGTTTATATCAGAAGATTGGCCTACTTGTGAACACAGGAGAGAAATAAACACAACTTTTCATTCATTAATTTAACAAAATCTGTGGCAGGTTTACAGGCCATCCATATTTGCTTCTATCATCAAGATTTTGCACACTGGAAGCAGCCTATTTAAACTGGGGGAAGATGTTCAAGTGTATAGTCTACTTAGGTTTACCTTAAGTAGCTTTATTGCTTAGCTGCTGGGGTGTTGGTTCCAGACCTGTACAGGATTTGGACATTTCTTTCCAATACTTTCCTCTTTTTCAAATGCTCATCTGCTTTCAGTGAAGCTCTGAAGCTCACTGCCTTCAGCACCTGTGCAGTAAAATGGGTTAGAGGAGTCCAGTAAAGTCTATATACAGTTCAGTTTGTTGGAATGAAGGTTGATCATGCTTGGCAGAAACCCCGCACCCAGATAATCAATATGCATTTTTTTCCCCTTTGCTTGGTCAGTCCTGGTGATTTTCCTTCAGACTTTTCAGTGTTTTGGCCATTGCTTTCCTTTGCCTTTAACATTTACAGCACACCCTGAACAGAATCAAAGACTAAATATAACTGTCAGGTGCAATTTACAGTCTTCCCCAACAGCCTCATACCCAGACCAACCCAGGAAACAAATTTCAGATGATGATGATCCAGAATTTTCTCTTGGCATAGGCAAATGTGCTCTTCAAACACCTGCAAGAGGAGGATTATCTGCTATGTTCCTTCCTCACCCCTATCCCCAAGTGCTGAAGAAGGCTGCCTCTTCAGATCTTCCAGCAGATACTCTCATGTTATTCACTATCTTATTTCAGCCGGGACAACCTCAATAAATATTTAGTTTTCAAATTTTTTAAGCCAACTCACTTCTCTATGACTGAAACAGGTTAAAGGGCAATCACACAAGTTGCTCCAATGGCAAAGGTGCAAAAAGAATGGAACAAGGAAAAGGTTGAGCACAGAAATCTCATGTATGAGCACGGATGGACCCAAAACCTCACCCCATCCAATCCCCACAAATAGCAGAAAACTATTCACTGCCTCAGAGTTTCAACATGTCCTTTAGAGAGATTCACACCAACTCATGATTGTGCTTCAAATTTTCTGCTCACTTACGTCCTCAGTAATATATAATCTTTTTTTTTTCTCCTTTGGCAACATGAAAACCATACCATGAGTGTTCTGAAGCAGAACTATTTGTTTAAGGACTGACTTGCTGAAAGAACCTCACAGAGTTTCCCCTAAACAAGGGATTCTGTGAGAAAAAAGGTCCTGAAACAGGATCTTGTTTTTAATATCAGTATTGAAGCAATTTAGCCTTTTTCTTTATTTGCCTGTATGACATTATCAAATCCCTTCTTTGCCTCTCAATCTCTTAAATCCTAATTTAAAATGACATTTTGGTGAAGAAGACAAATCAAAATTCATTACTTTTATTTCATAAGGTAAGATGGTTCTACACATAAGTATGCCTGAGTAGAGAGACAACTACTTTGTACTAAGCTGACCACCTCGTACGTTCCCTGCTACCGTGCTGGGAGGAGGTTTATTGCATATGGGAAGTATCAGACAGGTGGAAAAATCAAGACCTGTCTTTTTCATTGATGTAGTATAGCACATACAGCAAGAGAGAAAAAAAATAACCAAGCTCTATACCCCTACATAGACCTTGTCCTTCCTCTTGAGACTCCTGACAGAGTGGAAGATACTGCCAGTGTTTAAGGTGATAGATAAGGTGATAGAAAAGGAGAAAAAAAACCTTCTGATGGCTTCCTGGAAAACCCCAGCAGCCAGGGAGACATTCCCAGAAACTGATAAAAGGATTAAAAAGGAGAAAGGAGCGATATGAAGATAACATAGCCTTTTTTGGAGAACATCCTAGATGCCAGGAAGTGGACCCTTGGGCCTATTTCATCTCTCTATCACCCCAAAACTAATTTATTGACTGCAGCCACTCAAACTGCCTAAAGAAAAAGGTATAAAAAGAGATTGGACTCAACCAAAAATCGGGGAGAAATTCCATCAATTCTGTGGAGGTAACCAGCGGGCTACCTTTTCTCCCTCCACTCTCTTGGGATGCCTTGCGGTGAGTGATTGCTTAGTATCTATATATATATATACTAATTTTACTTTTGCTTCATAATACTTTAAAGCTTTTACTTTTTTGTAAGTTGCTTTTGCTTCAGAGTTTGTGTTTAAGATTTGCTTTACTCATTCTTTTAAATTGTCTTACTTATTTGTAAGTTGTTTTTTCTTTAGAGTATGTACTTAAGATTTTACTTTAAGTTTGTAAGTTGTTTTAAGTTGCTTTAGAGCATGTGCTTTGTAATTGGCTTTGCTTTAGAGTTTTTGCTTGGGTTTTGTGATTTTAGTATTCTTTGTAAGTTGCTTTGCCTTAGATGGTGTGCCTGGCCTTGTTGTTGCTACAATTATATGAACCATATAAATTATCACGAATTTGTATTAATAAACATATTATTTCATGAACTGTTAGAGTGAGTCCATTTTTACGTGCTGACAGTTTCATTAACAACAAAATAACTCACAGGAGAAACTGATTGAGGGGTTTCCCTATTGCTATTAAGTATTGTCTATATATAACCGGTATCAAATGTCCTGTCCATTTCAGTGAACCTGTTAAGTGAGAAGTCTCATCTGAGGAGATGCTAACAGACTGTTTTGGACATTAAAAACCTTTGATCTCCTGGGGGGGAACACCAATAGTAAAAAAAAAAAAAAAAAATTAATACAGGTTGGACAGACAGTTCTTCTTTTCTGTTTCTTTTAACATGACACAATGTAACAACAATTTTCCTGTTACAGATACAACTCTGCCTTGAGCCTGACTCATCATCAACTATTCACCTCACATAGGACACCAAATGGCATCCCTCATGTGAAAACAACTTGTAAACTAATAATAAGAGGAAGAGATATTTAATAATTGATAATGAAATGGAGTAAAATCAGTGACCTTGGCAGGAAACATTCTGCGTCTTATTAGCAATTGCCAGAGCCAGTCATCCATCCCCCTTAAATCCATTTCCTGAATGTGCTGCTTCTCCTGAATTTATACTGCTTTGGCATCAAACCATGAACATCACATTTCTGACGCTCACTGTCTTGCAGTCTAAATCCAGCAGACTTTGCTCCTCCTACCAACAACAGCCCTTTTGTCTATTTTTCCTACATACAGATATATATGCTTCTCTAAATTTTCACAGAACTCTAGATGTAGAAGTATTTGTGGGTTCAATGATTTTATTGATCTTGGTAGCCTCCAGTTGCATAGTGCCTGAGCACAAGTGGAGTTTATGGACTACTGGCATGAAGTATATATTTTAGAGTTCTCCTTAGAAGTTAGAGGAAAAATGAGAGCTGTATTATTCCTTCTACGAGTTTTATGGTAGAAAAATTGCATTGTAGACAAGATTACTCGGTATGTTGTGCAAAAATCATTGCCAGGGACCAAAAAATCACCTCCTATGCAGTGTTGTTGGCAGTACAACAAACATTCTACACCAGGGTTTTTATGAGTAATATTAATCTTTCCTGCTCGAGTTGCCCACTATTAATCCATTGTCATGGTAAGGTTGTATGTTTAAGCCATTCAGAAGTGCTCCCATTTTAAATAAACTATTTTTCAAGTATATTTCAACCAAACCAATTGCAGCATTCAGCCTTTTCCAAGAGATGCAAGATTAACTACATTTACCATGTATGTACATGTGAATACATATTCGCACACATGCAAATGAGCATATACATGTTTATGTGAATATATGTATTTCCGTGTTTTTATATATACGCACACAAACATGCCATAGATACAGATACAGATGCATAAACGATGCAGTTGTGGCTATTGTAGACATATTTGAATCCATTGCGGAAAGAATGGTTGACCCACTTGGCCTCTGTCTCAAGAAATGCCTTGCTATGTTATTTTTGGCTTCAGTTGCATTTTAAAGCACTCACCCCTAAATTAGAACTGAGGAGGTTCCAAGCTTCAGAAAAAGGAAGTCTAGTACTAATCTCCAGAATAAGAGCAGCCTGTTCCCCAAAATAAATCTTCCTAACAATTTTTCTTAATGTGTCTGGGTATTTTAAGGGCTCAGCAGCAGCAGCAGCAGGGGAACAGGTCAAGTATTTTTGATGATTTCATTCCTTATACCACACAGCTAAATATTTTGAGAGAGGGTTTTTTCTTGTCATCTTTTCATTCTGCACAAATATGGATTGATTTTTTTTGTCTTCTACCATTGCCTGCAGCAAAGTGAAATGCACACATAAAATAACCATATAAAAGCCTAACAATTTTTTTCAAAGTCTTTTCATACACATCCTCCTGGAAGAAAATCACAGACATTTGTTGCCGGGGGTGTGAGGGATGTTGCAAGAGGAGGGGGGATAGGATATTTGTACACCTGCCTAGATTCTGAACAGTTTTAAATTAATAAAACTTCTTATTGGCCGCTGCAAGGAAGGAAGTGAGCAGGAGAGAATTTGGATTCTCTGAGATCAGACTATAAGTAGTGTCAATGACAGGAAACAGAGAGTGAGACTTGAATAAAAACTGGGAAAAAATATTTCTTTCCATGTGTGTTGGAACTCATTAGTGAATTTTGTTTGGTGATCTTTCTGTGTTTGCTTTCTGAAGACATTTGGGGATTTTTGCTGCAGTGCCATCTTTATTGTCCGAGTCTAAAACTCAATCACTTACACTAAGTCTTCAGTGGCAGATGCACTATCTTCGCTAGCTACTTTGAGAGATGTTACATAAAGCACAAATAAAATAATTATCAAAAACATCTTTCTGGGATGTAAAAGAAGCCAGCTGCATACTCAGACTTCGAATTCAGGAGGGGATTGGTTTCCTCTCAAATGTGATGGAAGAGTAAAGTTCAGTGGTGAACAGCAAGTTATGTTGTGAAGTGGCTGAAATTCAAGCATAAATTATCCTGTCAAGATAGTCTGTAACTACTGGAAATTACTCAAAGAAATCTGCACTGGTGTTGAACAATACAGGCTGATGGTTATTTTCCACTACCCAATACAATCTAAAATAATGGAACTATTTACATGAAAGTATATAAATTACTCAGTTCTAAGAACACTGATGTTTTCCATCCAAACAGCTACAGGTTGTACAGAAGCATTAAAACTCTTTGTGTTTGCATTTTGGCAGGGCACCCCTGGAGAAAAGCCCTGTGTACTCTGCTCTCCATTTGCTTCCCAGAAGGGCAGATTGTGCCGTTATCCTTCTTTGAAAGCCTTTACCACAGTGTTCTTGCCACCTCTCTGAACAGGTGAGTACAGGGTACACCACTGCAGCACTCACACACCAACCACCACCAGAGCACCAGTGAGGCATTTACAATTCCCCTCATCTTCCCAAGTCACTGTAATCTTGGGCCAGACAGCTCCTCTTGGCACCATGAATAACATTCAGATGAACACAAAGTGAGCTAGAATAGGTCTTCAGGGGCTGAATGACTGACAAACTAAAGCATGCATCTACTGATTGTATTTGTCAGCTCTAAGTAGACAATGTTTTAACATTTACAGGTAACTGAATGCTGCCATTTCCAATACATTTACAGTAAGAATCTCTCTCATCATTAATTCTACAGACTTCTATACATGTTAAAATGGTGCTGACATTTAAACTTTACCAATTCCAATACTTGCAACCAATATAGATGTCTACATATTAGAAAACTAAGTTCCACACTATTGACAATTACTCTGCTATCTAGCAATTAGCATTTGTCTTGATAAGTAACATGGATGAGTGCATTAGCAAATACATGGAAAACTGAAGGGGCAATTTTAAAGATATTTTGCTGCAATTTCTAGGTAGCAAAGAGGGTGTTTCAAAAACCAGTAGCTGTCTCAGGAGGCATAGGTGGAGCAAGAATGGACTATCCTGGTAAAGATTTATAGGGCTGGCAAAATGGCAGGTGGGATCTAGGAGTCAGTGGGTTTTCTCCCTTCAAGGGGGAAAAATTCTGGCGGGATTTTCAGGGTGTATCAGTTTGATTTTAGGGTTTGTTTCCTCAAGGATATGAACTTGTGCAAAGACCAGTACTGGTAAGGCCCTAAGGGCACCAACAGACCTTACTGTCCCTGTCCTTGCCTACATCTCAAGGAGCCTGTTCTAGCACAGTCTGGGGCCATCAGTCCCTGTCTCAGGAGTGCTGACCTCCAGCTCCCCACAGTCCCGCCCTGGCACTGACCCGGCCTGACTCATTGGCTAATGTCCCGGCATGGCCTCAAATCTGTCTTATCATCATGAACCTGCCAGACAATCTGGGCCGAACCTCGATTCTCACGCTCCCTAAGCCTGCCCTGCTCATCTTTCTCCGGGATGATGGGACAAGTTCCTGGCCAGCAAATTCTCCTTTCAGTCTCTTAAGAAGCTGCTGCTCCGGCTGCCCTGACAGGTGCTATGCAATGTTAGCTTTGCTTTGAGAGAAAGGCTCCCTTGGAGAGAAGCAGTCTGCAAGTGTTTCGCCTGGATCTTGGAAACTGGAACCACCTGGATGCTCTGAGGTGCTTGTTTTACAGTCAGACCAAGAAACCTTTGCTTCCACAGGCTTGTCATGACTGCCTACTCAGAAATACAAGTATTGTTAGACTCAGGGACAGGACTGAGCAAGAACGCTTAATAAGGCACCACATACTGACAGAACGGTAAATTTGGAGTGCATATTCCCAGTCTATTGCAAATATGAAATCAAAATCATTAGTACTTGTTGCAGTGGTCATGGGCAGACCCATAGCAGAAAGAACTACAGCAGCTTAAGCTCTTGATTGCCCAACAGCTGATTCATACCACCTTTTTGCTTGTTTTCTCTTTGTGTTGCACCCACCATAAAAAATAGTATTTCACCAGTCAAATAGCCCATGACTGTGAGTTTAAGTGTATAGTGAGCCTCTGAGAGCTTACAGCTTCTAAAGGGCTCACTTCTGCCCCCACCTCTACTGCCTCTGGTACCTTTTCAGTGCTTCACTCTGCTACCAGCTCTGATGCTCACCTAATTGCAAGCTTAATTCACCCAGCTCATTAATCCAGGAGAAAACACAATGGGTCAGTTTTCCTTTACAAGTTATTAATGTTAATTAGCAACCAGAGTTCATAATAACATATTTTGAATTATTAGAGTATGTATAAGTTAGGATAAATTGTAAGGTAATTGTAGACTTTTGTCACACCACACCTTTACCAAACCAGCCATGACCAGTGTCGCAGTTCGAGGGGTTTCTGGGGGGTCACTGCTGGCCGCTCTGTGAAGGTTTTCAGGCTGGAATCATCCCCCCGCCGCCCGTCCCTCGTGGCAGGGACTGGCGGCGGAGGTACTTAAGCCAGGAGACAGAGACCACGCAGAGAATCCAGCAGCGAAGAAGAGCTTTATTCAAATTTCCCGCAGCTTATAAGGGCTGCTGGGCCAAGGAGGGGATTGGCCATTTGGCTAGCCAATGCAAGGAGACAATATAAAAACTATGGCAACACAGAAACCAATGGTAGGCAAGTGAATTAACAACTTCCAAACCCCGGCAGACCACTTCAGCTTTCCACACATATTTTCTTTGTGTGTACCAAGTCATCCATTATTCATTGTGATTATTCCTTTCAGATATGATGCTTTGTCACAATTCTTCTGCAATGCTAGAACACCACAGTGTAATTCGGACTGTCTCTTAGTTGCAAGTTGACATAAACTCATTAAATAGATATTCTTCTAAATAAACGACTCACCTTTGGTGTCACAAAGCAAGAAAAGAAAATTGAAAGGATACATACAAAAAAGTGTACACTGGTTTTTTTGATCTTTTCCCTAACTGTCTATTGTAAGGGATATGCCACATGGTATATCTTATGTTCTTTGTATCCTTATGTAGGGGTAATTGATGATAAATTAATTATATAATTTATCAAATACAGCATCCGAAGTTAAACTCTGAAGTTAAAATGCAGATGTCTAACTTTGGCTTCTATCTGAAAGTGGAAAACCATTCGTCCTTCACCACTCATTTCAGACGGAGTTGTTGGGGATTCAACATGCTTTTAAAATGAGTTTAAAGTAGGGGTCCTAAATGTAACTTAATTTTTTTAGCAACATCTTGTTCCCCTTGTCATAAATGAATGGTGTCAGTTGAACATTCTAGGTGTTATATACAACACCCTCAATAAACACGTGCCTGCTTGAAATTCTGACTCTTGGGTGTCAGAATTTTGTCCAAATGTCTGTACTCTGCACAGGTACATTTCTACTTTTAGATCTGAAAAATGCGTAAGAAATCTTCATGTAATACCTACTGCCCACACTGCGAAGTGCACCAGAAAGAGGCTAAGGAATTTACAGAGCTAGCCATTCTGTTGAACAAGAAATGTATTTTACCTGTTAAGCTTGACTTTAAAGAGTTAGAGAAAATTTTCCTTTCTAACTGTTGATGGTATGGAGGACAAGGAATTATTATCAGTATACTCTTGAGAATCAAGAGACTTCAATTCTGAAATCAGCTCTGCCTGTAGTTGCAGCATTCCTTCACTGTCAGTGACACAGAGCCTTGTACTGTTGCTCCTGAGTTTACAAGAAAGAGGTTTTGTCCACATGGAAGCATCATACACCATTAAGGCTGTAGTACAGCCCTACTGTGGAAGTTACCTCAGGATTTTGCGTACAACATGTTACTCTGTGGAAACTTTAAGCACTACTGCCACCCTTGTCAGCCAGAGAAAGACAATAACTTGTATGTGCTGGTACCACATGGCTGGAGTCCTGACACAAGCCTCTATGCAAATGATGATACAAATAATAATAGTTGACAGGCAGCTTTTGAAAAAGAAGGCTCACTACTTAAAGGACAAGAAACCTCTAGAAAACCGGAGGTCAAGTCCTGGTCAGATATTTTAAATACTATTAGTATTGTGATGGGTGGGGATATGATTGATTTTTGGTTTTACTAGTCCTCTTTCCATTAGCTTTTTTATCAAAATGAAATCTAATCATAGTCAGTTACTATAGCTTGGCTGACAGATGGTAACTTGTTAAGGCATGGTTGTGTGATTGTGTTCATCATTTGCCCATAGTCTGTATCAAGAGCCAGTAGCCCTCATCTGGTCTCAAAAGCTTTATTAATGTAACTCAATTTGGCTCAGAAATCACTCTGGTCACTTCTTTATCCCTATCTTCTTTCCAGTTAAGTTAGTAACTGACCAACTACATATAAGACACTACTTAAGCCATTTAAGTTTTCTCTTGAAAGATGAAAGACAAATTAGTTTAGAAGAAGTTTTGTTACACTGACACTAAGCAAATCACTACATTTTTCTGTGTATATAAAGTTTAAGTACACTTGAAGAAATCTCAAGTTACAGTGGTTCAAAATCATATTGTCCTTCAATCAAGACACAGCAAAAGGCTGAGTGCATGCTCTTGTAAAGTAAAACACAACAGTTTAAATCTCCCTTTGCTGCTTAACCTATAGTTTAAACTGCTTCGTTAAAATGTAAACCACTATGTGTTACCTTGGAGTCAGACAGTGTCTGTGGTCAGTTGGCACTTCTCAGCTGATGGGGATAATTGGTTAAACCAGTCACTATTTCTAAGTGGTTTCACATGCTAAGTGCATTAACCATTTCCATATTTTAACCACTCGAAGGTTGAAAGGCATTTCAATTTGAAAATTTCTCAATGCTCTAATAAGCTTGATTTTTTGCAGTCTGTCTAAAAGCAGTGGAATTCACCTTTTGGAACAGATGCACAAATGGATGTGTCTTTGATGTGTTTCGAGCTACAAAAGTTTGATGTTTTCAATTAAAACAAGTGCTATTTACTTCTATACTTATGGGTAATAGAGCACTTTTGACTTTTACAAAGTGCATGTTATTAAAGCACTTTGCTAATGTACAAAGGCACTTTCATAAAACAAGGAAGAAAAGAAGCAATCCTCTTTCAAAATATCGCTGGAAAATGAGATGAAAGTAGAAAAAAACTTGCAAGAAAAGAGTTCTTTAACAATAAGAGAGCTGTCTTCAGCTGTTCCTGTGTATGATTTCAGTCATCATCTTTATGCCTAGAAGCACTTTTATAAACATTTGTATCAATTTAAACATATTCCATCACTCAAAACTTTTCACACAAGGATTCTTCACCCTAACCTTTTTGATGAGGCCAGAAAACACTTGTGGTTTCCAAGGTATTCCTGAAATAGTACAATGGAGAAATAATATGTTATTGTTAGTGTTCAGGAGCAACTATTACTGATTTATTACTTAATATCATTATTGAAACTGTATGTGGACCTCTTATTTCTGTGTATCTCGGTTTATTTATTTTCAGCAAATATATCCTGTATTATGCTCTGGAATTGCATTTTCAGGCATTTAGGTCCTGATTCAGCCAGACACAGTCTTTTCTGAAGCCATTTTCTTCTGCACTTCTTGGCCTCTTTTGAATTTAGCACTGACAATGAGACAGGTCCATCAATCACAAATTTGCACAGTCAGATCTATCTATCAGGAATGATATGCCTAAAAATGTAATTATGATGTTATGTTTCTGGTAGCCAAACTGAAGGAAGGACTGGGGTGTTTTTATCCAAACCTTTTCCTGTTAGGCCAAGAAAGGTTTTTATATTTCTTCTATTGAAAGTAAAGCTGAAAGGCTGTTTTATAGAGGGGAAAAAATGATTTCCAACAAAACACCTCTCAAATCGTGAGTGCCTCTAAAATGGCAGAGGAAAAAAAGTATTATTCTTCGGGTCATATAGCAATGTTTCCAGTAATGAAGCGTTTCTAATGGAGGAATCATCAGCAGAGATGTTTTTATTTTTCTGTAAAGATCTTTGTGCAAGATGCTTAAAATCTCTTCCATTTCATTTTCAGAATAAGGCAGAAGGATGGGCACTTTGTCCACTATCTCTTAAATATATGTATTGCTTCTCATCTCTAAGAAAGGAGTTTTAACCTGGGAATGATGATTACACTGCACTATTTCGCTTCTGCAGTGGTACCTTCAAAAACAAAAATGGCCCATCTTAGTTTTCTGTTAAAAAGCAGCATCTGATGGCTTTTTCTTCACATCTTGGCCCATCAATCTTTCTGTCTCTAAATGATTTCTCACTTTTCATTCTGTTGTTTATTACTGTTCCATAATAATAGATTTTTCATCTTTTCTCATTGGTGTAAGTAGTCAAATAAATAGAACAAACAGCTAGAACAGAGTTTAGTATGGAGCATGAAGAGAAGTAGATACAAAGGAGTCTGTCTTGTAGAGAACAAAAAAGCAAAGTCTAGGTTTTGGCAGTTGGATTTCTGAGGTCAGAGTCTAAAAACACCTTTTGGACATATTTTTATACTTCTATGTGTGTAAGAAATTATTTGTTTGTTTGTTTGTTTATTGTAGAGTAAAATGTCATCTCATAAAAGCATCAGCTGCAACCAGAGATGTTATTACAGTTTTTGTATTATTAGCATCCAAGAGTGCTCGGGGTGAGGAAAAGGCGCAGGAGCAGCAGGGAACTCTTGCCATAAACAGGATTTCACAGAGTCGTGCATCTTTCTGAGACATCTCCACTTACATTACTTCTAAAGTTAGCATTATTTCTCCATTCCAAATAATCAGATATAAAACATCTGACAGTAAACACTCCCACAGTGACTAACTGTGTTGTTTGGGTCTTTTCTTCCCCCCCACTTCCCACCCCCCCATCCTCCACTACTTTGCAGAAAGAAAAGACACTAAAAGTTCCTTCTGCAAGTTGCCAAGGTGCTCCCAGCCCATTGTGCAGAATCATTGTCAGGTTAAATTAGGGAGTACAGACTCCATGAGTGTAAAAAAATCAATACTTGATGGAAGATTGCTCCCCGGAAAATCTGTTTTGATTCCAGGATTAATTCGCGACCAAAGGCTTCTGCAAAATGACATGCCATTAGTCAGAAAATGAACACATTCTACACTTGAAATTGGATGGAAATATGTCAGGTGATTGACCTATTCATTCTCTTCGCTCTCTGGGCAGAGAGAGTAGGTGTGGTAGCTGTGAATTAGGCCCACGAACCAGGTCCATTTTCCGAGCAGTAAAAAAAAAAGAGGGAAAAAAAAGTCCAATGTGAATTGCAAGTATTCTCTAGGCCATTGTTGTAAAGCTATTGCAAATGCATTCCGTCAAGGTAAATGCATTTGTCTGGAAGGCCTGATTCTCTTGTGTTTTCTAAATCTCAGATCAAACCATACTAAAAATCTTAAAATAAAGCTGGGATTTTTTTCTTCTTCTGCAAAAACGGCTTGCAATATTAATGAAAATGTAATTTGTTTGCCATATATAAAGTAAAGTTCCAACCCCCTCCCTTTGCTGACCACTTTCTTCCACAGAAACTTTCATGAGACAAACCCAGCACTTGAGCTGCTCTGGCTGATCTGTGTTCAGGCCTCTTGAATAGTCCCTGTGGCAGTCACAGCAGTCAGCCATGAGCCCTGCAAGTGGCCTCTGGGCTGGCTTCCTAGTGTTGTGCAGCCAATGTGCTTCCCTGCCTCGCAAGGGGCCAAGCTCTAGGACAAAAGGGCATTTTAATCTCTGTATTTATACATTCTGAGCCTGAGCTATGTCTGCTTATACTCTTGAAACATGCTGAATATGTGGAACAGAAAGGTCGTGACATGAGATATTTGTATGTATTTATCTGATGTGGAATTGTCAAGGTGAATCTAAGCTCTTGGTAGATAGGGACTTTTCCAGTGGAGAGAGGAGTAATGGGTGGCACCATTAGACCTTGTACCTGGAGCGCGGGGAGGCTCTGTGTCACTCACAGTGACCTGATTGGAGTGCACTGAGATGGGAGAGGTTGCTCCCAAATACATTAATGAATCGAAAATTGCTATACAGATGAAGATCCTTCAGAAAGAAGTCAACCACCCAGTTTTCTTTTTGTAACCTGTCTAAAAAACTTTTCCAGTATGTACATCATACTAGGATTCAAGTGATCTGGAGCTTTGCTTAAAAGCCTCCTGGAAAACCATTTATCAGGAGAAAATGCACGCATAGGTTGAATGGAAGCAATGAACAAAATAACCAAAAGATATGTTATCAGTAACTGAATACTCATTACCAGCCTAATCCATCTAACTAAGTGTTGACATACCAGGGGACTGTCTCAGTTTGATGAGATTGGAATATTTGCTAAAGAGGATGAGTTATGAGGTAGACCAAACTCCTCTCTCAGCAATTGTAAATCCAAAATTAAGGGGCTCTAATCGAGGAAGTATGGAAAAAAGAAGAAATAACAACCCTTTATTAAAAGATATATGTATGTTGGCAAGGACAGTAACAGAACACAAAAAAAAAAAAAAAACAACTAAACAATAGTCTTGTACCCAAAAAGTCCCCTTCAAACGAAAGAAACAGTCTGAATACTTCTCTGTCTTCAGCGCGGTTCTAACCACGGCCAGCAGGGGGCGCTGTTGGATCGCTGGAGGAGCAGAGCCTGCAGTGCTCGGTGTTGGCCTGCAGGGGGCGCTGTTGGGCTCTGGCAGTCACCGCGGGGGGTCTGGGGTGGGAGGTTGCAGATCACGGGAGAAGCCGAAAAAATGGGGACCCTTCCCCCAATGGAAGAAGAGGAAAAGAAAAGCAGTCCACCCCCATGGAACTCACTGCTGTTCAAGGCTCCTCCCTTTCTCCCAGTGAGCACAGAACTCCCCTATGAAAACACGGCAGGTTCGGGCTGGAGGCAAGGGCAGCGTGCAAGCCAGTCAAGGCCAGTGGTCAGGGCTGACCACGTTGTGAGCCAGAAAAACCGGCCTCAAGGCTTTTTCTCCAAAATGCCCACACACAGACCCCGTCTCCGTTCCAGAGAGAGACCCAAAAACTGTTTTCTCCTTTGTGAGGAGGGCCAGCTACCAAATCAAAACTCCTCCCCCCTCACTCCAGTCTTCGATGGGCCGTCAGTTAGTAATGCGGCTCTGTCGGCTAGATCTTTTGTGAAGCTAATTGCCCACTATAAATGGTCCTAAAGTAATTTTTGAGAATTCTGAGGTTGAAATTCTGCAGTTATTATCTTCCATTTCAATTGTGAATCAGTATCTGTTGACTTTCCCCTAAAGATGTCACAATAAAGGTTGAACTTACAAAAAGTTGTAATTTTTCTGTCCAGTTCTGCTGTTTCTTTCATATTCAACTTTGAATGTAACATACTGTGTAAATAGTAAGTCATTGAAGGTGATGGTCCATGTGCAATTACTCAGATTGGAGTATTAGTGTGTTGGTGATTTAATTCTACATGAGGCCAACCTAAGATTTTCAACATGGCCATTAATGTCTATGGGGGAAAAAACTCCTTTCCAAGCAGTACCACAGGAGTGGCTTGGGGCGGTGATCCTGGGATGCCCAACTAATCTTTGTTTCTCTAATGATTTCACAGTCTAAGCATCTTCCAAGAAAACCATTTAGAATTCCAACACTGAGTTTAAAATCAGCAGGAGACATTTCTCTCCCCAGATTACAGTGATCCTCACTGACAACTGCAACTTTTCTATTATAAATGTGCACCACACTAATACTGTAACCTTTTGGTCAAGCATAGAGGATCCTGTCAGGCATGTTACACAGAATTAATAGTTATTTCTACTTGGTGGGAACCCTAGAGATCTAAACCCATCAAAACAGTAAAAGAGTCCTATGTTAATACTATAGTGTAGGGCCAATTGTTCTCCCCAGAGTCCATGTCCCATCCACACTAGCAGAGTCTTATCTTTAATCTAGAAGTCAATGCAGGCACTGCTCCATTTAAAGAAATAATCACTTCTAATAGAATCTGTTTCTTCTGCCTTTTTCTCATCTGAAAGCAAGATGTTGTATTTCCTTGACTCAGAGAGATAGTAACCTCACAGAAAGCAAGTTATCCCATGCTAAGACGGGAAGGGCAAACTGTCCTCCATAGTTCCCTTCCTCTGCTTATTAGCTTCAAGAGGGATCTTACAAGATTAACTTAGACCAGATGCCAAAGTGGTTTTCAGAATCACAGAATCACAGAATATTCTGAGTTGGAAGGGACCCACAAAGATCATCAAGTGCTAACATTAGACAAAATTAATCCCATTCTTCAAGCCCATATCCACACACCTGCAGAAGAAATATAACAATAACCATCTCTCAAAGGCACCAAGAGGTTTTCCTAATTAAAGACAATGTGCTGTTGTTCTCAGTGACCGATTTCATGAAGTGCTTTGAGCCTAGTGGATGTTAAACATGATGCAGGTTAAAAATGCCCTGGAGGGAATCTGGTCACAGGCTTAAAGTGCAGCAAACAGGTTAGATTGGATGTTAAGGTAAAAAAACTTTCTTAGAGCAAGGCAGGTGGACAGCTGTGCATAAGAGCCTATCTAACTTCTGGGATGCAACTACACTGTGGGTGCACATTTCCAGACTTCTGCTTATACTCCAGACTCTTAATTACTATGCTCTCCTTTTCTGTAAAGCCATTTTTGCTTTCTCAGTCATTTCCATCTCTCAGTTTTCTCAGCTGTATTGCCTGAACTGTGTTTCCATACTGTAATTTGGACCCTTTGGGCATCTAGTCTCAACCCTTAGGACATCTGATACAGACTGATAATCAAAAAATTTCATGAGCTATTATGTGAGTAAAAGGTTGCAGGAATGAGGGGCTTTGCCTAAACATTTTCAAGTTCTTTTGAACTATTTCTCAGTGGAAAAACCATAATTTGATTCTAATGAGCTAAAGCTTTAATTTTTTCTTATGAGAAGGCCACTATGACAAGGTTGTACATGAAGCAAAAAGGGACTTGCATATGCAGTTCCGTGTCCGCCTGTGTGTATCTCCTGTGGTAATGTCAGTTGAGCAGTTCGTCCTATTTTCAACAGTTGTTAGCCAAGCTGCACTCTCAATGGATCTAGAACTTGAGATAAGCTGACAAATTATTCTAAGACTGTGGGTGAAGCTTGTCCTTGAAACTAAAAATAAAAAACTTGCTCCTGAGAGCATGAAAAAATACTTTCAAATTTTGAGTCTAAACTGGCCTTCATTGTTTATTTAATTAATACAGCAAATTCTGTAAATAGCGCCCTGGAGGTCTGCTAGATCTACAGCATTTAAGTACATAGTGTAAAGAACTCTGGACTACCTCATTTGCTTGTACACCCTAAATATTGTTAATGGTTTGTGACCCATCTTTCGATCATTCCTATATATGGCCACAGCTATATACTTGTAAGTGTGGTTATCAACGGAAATTTTATGATGTACTGTGTTGGTTCAGGAATGGTACCCCCCAGTTAAGTGCTCCCTCTGAGACTCTCCAACCACGTGCCACTCACTTGCTCCCCCCTCCTCCCCTTCGGGTGCTGGAGAGGAGAACTGGAGGCACAAAAGGTGAAAATCATGGGTCAGGATAAGAGCAATTTACTGGAAACAACAATGAGGTAGGAAAACAAACAGTAACAGCAACATTAATAACAACAATAGGCCAACAGTTCACATGTGATTGCTGGGAAGCAGTGCCACCTCACTGCTCTCTCTGTGACCAGCGCTAACCCACTGCTCCCTCCACCACGCTTGCTCGACTGAAAGGAATCCCTTCTCCCCGGAAGGACCCCTGCCCCTGCCCCCAGCAATGACATGAGCTGGCACAGAATAACTCCAGATCCTGGCCATGCCCCCTCCTGGCTACTGCAAAAATTAATTCTGTCCTAGCTGGAACCGGGATATGTACAAATTCAAAGAAACTCCAGTACTTCCACTGTGAAAATCTTCTTGTTCTCATCTGGATCTGCCATCTGTTCCATAACATAAGAATAACCTTCCCCTAGGACAATTCCTGTCTGTATTAATATACAGTAACCACCTACATTCAGTCCAAAATACAAACTCCTCCCCACCAGGCACCATGAGCAGCCCTCCTATCTTTCTCTGCCCATATGTCTGCCTTGTGCCTCATCATGAAGTCTTGATTTCTCTGGACAACTACAGTTGAATATGTGATACAATCATCTGTCACTCACTTGAAATTTAGGAAGAAAAAATTAAATTTCCTGATGAATATGCCTAAAAAAAAAAGGAGGTAAAGTTGGAATGAGCCTGTCTAGGTATCACTTTAATACTGTTAAAGATGCAGATGTTTCTTTCAAAAGACTGCAAATAGATCTTGAAGCCAATGACTAGCAGAAGAGCAAAAACCCTGTAAAGCCAGAAAATTGACTGTATGGTGTAATCAAGTTTCTTTGTGAAGTTCTAAATGCTTTTTCAGAAAAATCCCTATAAATTAGTGACTTCACAAGAAAATCTAAAGGAAAGTGAACTCTTGGCATAGTTTCCAATCACAGTTTGCACATATAGTTCATAACAGTTAATGACATTTTTCTTCTCTTCAATTTCACATAAAAAGATATAAAGGAAAACTGCAAGAATTTGTCTATAGCATGATGACTGTGGTCAATATCTTGCTATTTGCTCTGTCAATGCCATCAAAATACTGTTTAATAATTTAGAAGCAACCATGTCATTTTCTTCCCCAGTAGTAGCAAATTAGGCACTTACTAAATAATTGACAAAAATACTTAATTCTAGGGATGCCTTGAGGAACATACTATTAGCTAACAGCTTTTACAACTTTTCCTTGAATTAGTGATTTTATTTTTAAATTATTTTCATGTCAGTTCTTACTAGTGTAGGAAACTATACAACTTGATACTTCAACCTTCTCATTTTTAATAACTAACCAAATTGTCTCACAAAAATAGAGAAGGAATCATGCAGAGGATTAATGAAATGCAAGGTAGAATTCATGCAGGTGGAGGTATCCACCTTCAGGCTCCATATCAAAATGCATTAAGTTTACAGGTCTATTTCTGCGCAGATATCAAAAAATTAGGATTTCAAGGAGAAATTATGAGTTTAAAATAATTGCAAATAAATTTTTCCAAGCAACTTGAAAAAGACAGATCTAAATAATGTAGCAAACAGTATTTTTAAAAATCTTTATTAAAAAAACATGCCCATAGTTTTATAGAGCTGCATTCTTCAGTCAAAGAAGTTGAAATACTCGTATCAATATACATTAAAAACACCTGTAATCTGGATATGTGCATTCCACACTCTCACAAAACCAAAGGAGGAATTTCATTGTGAAGCAATGCCTGATGATTAACTGATCCCAGAGTTGTAAATGTGGGATTCTTCTCAGGAAGGGAAAACATAACACCTCTATTTATTTTGAGTGACTATTCATTACAAGCAAACAGCAAGGGA